>NC_143030.1:72074898-72209898 GCF_057628025.1 Oncorhynchus mykiss | reverse complement strand
AAAACCTAATATCTAACAATTCCACAACAAAACCTAATATCTAACAAATTCCACAACAAAACCTATTACACACAATCTAGTAAAGGAATGGGATGAGAATATATAAGTATAAAATATATAGATGAACAGTGACAGAGCGGCTAAGATGCAATAGATAGTGAATAACAGATAGTGAGTGATACAGTATATACAGTGAGGGAAAAAAGTATTTGATCCCCTGCTGATTTTGTACGTTTGCCCACTGACAAAGAAATCATCAGTCTATAATTTTAATGGTAGGTTTATTTGAACAGTGAGAGACAGAAAAAAAAATGCATGTCAAAAATGTTAATCAGGGAAATAAGTATTTGACCCCTCTGCAAAACATGACTTAGTACTTGGTGGCAAAACCCTTGTTGGCAATCACAGAGGTCAGATGTTTCTTGTAATAGGCCACCAGGTTTGCACACATCTCAGGAGGGATTTTGTCCCAGTACTCTTTGCAGATCTTCTCTACGTCATTAAGGTTTCGAGGCTGACGTTTGGCAACTCGAACCTTCAGCTCCCTCCACAGATTTTCTATGGAATTAAGGTCTGGAGACTGGCTAGGCCACTCCAGGACCTTAATGTGCTTCTTCTTGAGCCACTCCTTTGTTGCCTTGGCCGTGTGTTTTGGGTCATTGTCATGCTGGAATACCCATCCACGACCCATTTTCAATGCCCTGGATGAGGGAAGGAGGTTCTCACCCAAGATTTGACGGTACATGGCCCCGTCCATCGTCCCTTTGATGCGGTGAAGTTGTCCTGTCCCCTTAGCAGAAAAACACCCCCAAAGCATTATGTTTCTACCTCCATGTTTGACGGTGGGGATGGTGTTCTTGGGGTCATAGGCAGCATTCCTCCTCCTCCATTTAGCATCTCCTGGCTTCCAGACATAGCCTACAAGCCATTTTAGTCTAATAAATCCATTTAATATAGCCTACACTTTCACAATAAATCCATTATTTATTTTAGACAGGTCTAAAGAAGTCTGATTTGAAGAAAATGTAGTCTATTTCAGAAGAAAATAATACTCTGAGTTGTCCTTATTTTAGGTCCTGATGTGGCTATGCCAAATGGCTGTGGGCTACACTGTTGCTCCTTTGCACCCCAGTATCTCTACTTGCACATTCATCTTCTGCACATCTATCACTCCCGTGTTTAATTGGTATATTGTAATTACTTCGCCACCATGGCCTATTTATTGTCTTACCTCCCTTATCTTACCTCATTTGCACACACTGTATATATACTTTTATTCTACTGTATAATTGACTGTATGTTTGTTTA
The DNA here is from genome assembly GCF_057628025.1 of Oncorhynchus mykiss. NCBI lineage: Eukaryota > Metazoa > Chordata > Actinopteri > Salmoniformes > Salmonidae > Oncorhynchus > Oncorhynchus mykiss. The sequence goes on along the minus strand of NC_143030.1, from coordinate 72,208,590 downwards.
TTCCATGTGTAACTCTGTGTTGTTGTGTGTGTCGAACTGCTTTGCTTTATTCTTGGCCAGGTCGCAATGAGAACTTGTTCTCAACTTGCCTACCTGGTTAAATAAAGATTAAATAAAAAACACTAGTTAATTTAGCGGACAATGCATTGTTTCTTATGCTGGGCATCAATCACAAGTGATAATATATAATTCCCAAGTGATTGTCAGGCTAATATTGTCACCCATCAGACTATTCTTGATATAATCCTGTCTTTACATGTACTAAATAATACATGTGTGACATTTGTTTTAATGTAGACTGGACCATTATCATAGGAGGGTAGGAGGTAGCGTGGAGTGGGAGGGTGGAAGGTATGGAGGGGTAGGAGGTAGGGAGGGGTAGGAGGGATGAACAGGTAGGGACGGGTGGGAGAGGTAGGGAGGGGTGTGAGGGGTTAGGAGGTAGGGAGGGGTGAAGAGGTAGCGAAGGGTATGCCCAGAGGGCAACAGGAGTTGCCTTATGATCGCTTATGATTCTAGATTAAATATAAAACAGGGGCCACTGGGGTCTGAGGCTCAGACATAGGCAGGCCAAGAGATTCCCTAATGAGAGAGAGAGAGAGAGAGAGAGAGAGAGAGAGAGAGAGAGAGAGGGGGGGGGAGAGCACACAAAATATATATAAACATCAGTGCCACAGGTAACTTCTACAAAGCTGTGAAAATTCACCATCAAAAGGAACATAAAATTCTATTTATCAATTGTGATCTGGCTAAAAATACTAGAATCAGTTATAGAACCCATTGCCCTTCATGGTTGTGAGGTCTGGGGTCCGCTCACCAACCAAGAATTCACGAAATGGGACACCCACATCCGTGTACAACGTAAAACACCAAATAATGCATGCAGAGCAGAATTAGGCCGATATCCGCTAATTATCAAAATCGTTTTTGGCCCTAAACAGAGAGTACACTGTTTCAGAATACCTGACCACTATGACTGACCTAAAATTAAGGAAAGCTTTGATTATGTACAGACAAAGTGAGCATAGCCTGATATTGATAGAGGCCGCCGTAGGCAGACCTGGCTCTCAAGAGAAGACATGCTATGTGCAGACTGAGGTGGAAAATGAGGTGGAAACTGAGCTGCACTTCCTAACCTCCTGCCAAATGTATGACGATAATAGATACACATATTTCCCTCAGATTACACAGACCCACAAAGAAAAACAAATCCAATTTTGATAAACTCCAATATCTACTGGGTGAAATACCATGGTGTGCCATCACAGCAGCACGATTTGCGAATGAGTATTTCTCTCTGTAATAAAGCCTTTTTGTGGGTAAAAACAAATTCTAATTGGCTGAGCCTGGCTCTCCATTGGGTCGGCCTGACTCCCAAATGGGTGGGCCTAATTGCCTTCGTTAAAGTACCCAGACAAAGCCAAACGGAGAAGGGGACAACTGGCTACTGTGTGTGTGGTTGACAGCATTGTGAAGTTCCTCTCTGACATTGAAAACACGTGTTTCTACAACCCAGAAGAAAGACTTGAGGCTTCAGGGCTGCCTACTGCGGTGACAGACCATGGCTTTAAGTTTACATCTACCATGGTGCACATAACCCTCAATCTTCTCAATCCTCCAAACAAATTACTCCAGGCAAAAGCAACAGATCTTTACACTGGAGTCAAAGTGGTCCGCAATGTGTTCTAGTGCTGAGGTGTGACAGCGATTTCGAAGCCATTTGGGCAAAGTGGCACTGACTCAAACAAATGATGACATTATGTAAGTACAAATCTCCAACAATATGTGGTGGACAGTACAGTAGGCCAGCAGGACAGAGGAGTGTAAAAGTATGTTGAATGCTGTCGTTGGTGAAATGTCAGAACGATTCAGCAAATGCAACAGTCAATTGCTGGAGGCCCTGTGTGCCCTTGACCCAGAGAGGAATGACTTTCTAGATGTGAAAAATGTAAAACCACTGCTGGATCTAAGTAAAACAGACTTGATTGAAGCTGAGTTCAATGTCGCTCACTAGTTTTTGCAGACTTAAATCGCCCGCTACAGCTCCAACGAGGATAAATGGACCCCACTTGATATCCTGCAACGATTCTCTGGGCCTCTCTCCTAATTTTCCTAATTTTCCACTTTGACAAACTTGTTCAGTCAGCACAATAGAAGAATGCTACACCCGAGGAAATCTAAACTAATCCAACTGGCATTTGAGGGTGATCATACAAGAAGATGTTTAGGGAGAATGGAATAATTGATTACTCAGGAAGTTCCAAAGAGCACTAAGGAGGCTGCAACTCTTCTGAAAAAGTAAGAAACAATCTAGCTGGTGGAGTTTTGTCAAAATGTTGGTGGTATAGCCAGTGGCGGCATTTCATTAAAAAACTAGGCTATGGAATTGCAAAAGGACTTTTCAAACGCCTTGTTTTAATGTGTAGGGCGCTGTCCATGGCGCTGAGTGTGGTGTCAGGAAAACAACCTCACACTCAACGTCAACAAAACTAAGGAGATGATTGTGGACTTCAGGAAACAGCAGAGGGAACACCCCCCTATCCACATCGATGGAACAGTAGTGGAGAGGGTAGCAAGTTTTAAGTTCCTCGGCATACACATCACAGACAAACTGAATTGTTCCACTCACACAGACAGCATCGTGAAGAAGGCGCAGCAGCGCCTCTTCAACCTCAGGAGGCTGAAGAAATTCGGCTTGTCACCAAAAGCACTCACAAACTTCTACAGATGCACAATCGAGAGCATCCTGGCGGGCTGTATCACCGCCTGGTATGGCAACTGCACCGCCCTCAACCGTAAGGCTCTCCAGAGGGTAGTGAGGTCTGCACAACGCATCACCGGGGGCAAACTACCTGCCCTCCAGGACACCTACACCACCCGATGTCACAGGAAGGCCATAAAGATCATCAAGGACATCAACCACCCGAGCCACTGCCTGTTCACCCCGCTATCATCCAGAAGGCGAGGTCAGTACAGGTGCATCAAAGCTGGGACCGAGAGACTGAAAAACAGCTTCTATCTCAAGGCCATCAGACTGTTAAACAGCCACCACTAACACTGAGTGGCTGCTGCCAACACACTGACACTGACTCAACTCCAGCCACTTTAATAATGGGAATTGATGGGAAATGATGTAAATATATCACTAGCCACTTTAAACAATGCTACCTTATATAAATGTTACTTACCCTACATTATTCATCTCATATGCATACGTATATACTGTACTCTATATCATCGACGGTATCCTTATGTAATACATGTATCACTAGCCACTTTATACTATACTATGCCACTTTGTTTACATACTCATCTCATTTGTACATACTGTACCCGATACCATCTACTGTATCTTGCCTATGCTGCTCTGTACCATCACTCATTCATATATCCTTATGTACATATTCTTTATCCCCTTACACTGTGTACAAGACAGTAGTTTTGGAATTGTTAGTTAGATTACTTGTTATTACTGCATTGTCGGAACTAGAAGCACAAGCATTTCGCTACACTCGCATTAACATCTGCTAACCATGTGTATGTGACAAATAAAATTTGATTTGATTTGATTTGATTGATTTGATAGAGCGCAGCGGAGATTTCGCGGCAACCTGTCATTACTTGGTCAAATGCACTCAATGATGCCGGCCTTTGAACTTTTACGTTTATTGTAGTATAGCGTGATATAAGCAGAATTCTATATAATTCCAATGCAAGAACCCAAATGACACCCCTGGATATAGCTAAATATCAGTATGCTTCATCATAGAAATAAATACATTCTATTATGGTTTTCTTGGTAGCCTATTGGTTGTCGTGGTTGTAAAGGGAACTGTACGTAAACGTGTTTATGGTGGGCTGGCATTGCTTCGTTGATTATGTGGGTCAAATTTAATTGACATACTGTAAGTGTATTGTGCCATATCACAACGTGTTGCTGAACTCATGACCGGCATGATTTTCCATGATTGAAGCAAGCTTATAGGCCTATTTGTTTGGCAAAGCAGCTGTGTGTAGTGAAATGCTTGTGCTTCTAGTTCCGACCATGCAGTAATATCTAACAAGTAATCTAACACGGTAATCACGACTACCTTTTACACGCAACTGTAAAGGAATGACTAAGAATATGTACATAAAAATATATGGATGAGCGATGGCCGAACGGCATAGGCAAGATGCAGTAGATGGTATAGAGTACAGTATATACATATGAGATGTAGGGTATGTAAACATGATATAAAGTGGCATTGTTTAAAGTGACTAGTGATACATTTTTTATATCCAATTGTTCATTATTAAAGTGGCTAGAGATTTGAGTCAGTATGTTGGCAGCAGCCACTCAATGTTAGTGATGGTTGTTTAACAGTCTGATGGCCTTGAGATTAAAAACTGTTTGTCCCGTCAATGTAGATAAGGGGGTGCTCCCTCTGCTGTTTCCTGAAGTCCACGATCATCTCCTTTGTTTTGTTGATATTGAGTGTGAGCTTATTTTCCTGAAACTTCACTCCGAGGGCCCTCACCTCCTCCCTGTAGGCTGTCTCGTCGTTGTTGATAATCAAGCCTGGGCCTCCCGGGTGGCGCAGTGGTTAAGGGCGCTGTACTGCAGCGCCAGCTGTGCCATCAGAGTCCCTGGGTTCGCGCCCAGGCTCTGTCGTAACCGGCCGCGGTCCGTGGGGCGACGCACAATTGGCCTAGCGTCGTCCGGGTTAGGGAGGGATTGGTCGGTAGGGATCTCCTTGTCTCATCGCGCACCAGCGACTCCTGTGGCGGCCCGGGCGCAGTGCGCGCTAGCCAAGGTTGCCAGGTGCACGGTGTAGCCTCCGACACATTGGTGCGGCTGGCTTCCGGGTTGGATGCGCACTGTGTTAAGAAGCAGTACGGCTGGCTGGGTTGTGTATCGGAGGACGCATGACATTCAACCTTCGTCTCTCCTGAGCCCGTACGGGAGTTGTAGCAATGAGACAAGATACTACAACAATTGGATACCACGAAATTGGGGAGAAAAAGGGGTAAAATTAAATTAAAAAAAATAAAAAAAGATAATCAGGCCTACTGTAGTAGTCTGCAAACTTGATGATTGAATTGGAGGTGTGCATGGCCAACAGGGAGTACAGAAGAGGGCTGAGTACGCACCCTTGTGGGGCCCCACTGATCAGCAATGTTCAGCGATGTTGTTTCGTACCTTCACAGGGCGGGGTCGAGACCCAGGGTCTCGAGATTAATGACGAGTTTGGAGGGTACTATGGTGTTGAATGCTGAGCTGTAGTCGATGAACAGCATTCTTACATAGGTTCCTCTTGTCCAGATTGGTTGACACGTTTAAATGTTTTACTCACATTGGCTGCTGTGAAGGAGAGTCCGCACGTTTTGGTAGCGGGCTGTGTTGGTGGCACTGTATTGTCCTCAAAGTGAGTGAAGAAGTTGTTTAGTTTGTCTGGGAGCAAGACCTTGGGTTCACCTACAGGGCTGGTTTAGTGGTCTGTGATTGACTGTAGACCCTGCCACATTCATCTCGTGTCTGAGCCGTTGAATTGTGACTCTACTTTGTCTCTATACTGGCGCTTAGCTTGTTTGATTGCCTTGCGGAGGGAATTGCTTCACTGTTTGTATTCGGTCATGTTTCCGGTTCCCTTGCCCTGATTAAAAGCAGTGGTTCACGCTTTCACTTTGCACGAATGCTGCCATCAATCCATGGGCTGTAGGATGTAGGTTCTCTAGGCTGTATCTGACGGTAGTAGGCTGTAGGCTGCATCTCTCTGGAGTAGGCTGTAGGCTGCATCTCCCTGTAGTAGGCTGTAGGCTGCATCTCACTGTAGTAGTCTGTGGGCTGTATCTGACGGTAGTAGGCTGTAGGCTGCATCTCTCTGGAGTAGGCTGTAGGCTGCATCTCACTGATTTATACGAAATTGTTTGACTACAGAGGTAGCAAAACTGTACTTCAAATCTATGATACTCCCCCACTTAACATACTGCTTGACTAGTTGGGCCCAAGCTTGCTGTACAACATTAAAACCTATTCAGTCTGTCTACAAACAGGCTCTCAAAGTGCTTGATAGGAAGCCCAATAGCCATCATCATTGTCACATCCTTAGAAAGCATGAGCTCTTGAGTTGGGAAAATCTTGTGCAATACACCGACGCATGTCTTGTATTCAAGATCTGTAGGCTGCATCTCTCTGGAGTAGGCTGTAGGCTATATCTCACTGTAGTAGTCTGTTGGCTGTGTCTCACTGTAGTAGGCTGTAGGCTGTATCTCACTGTAGCAGTCTGTTGGCTGTATCTCACTGTAGGCTGTTTCTCACTGTAGTAGTCTGTGGGCTGTATCTCACTGTAGTAGTCTGTGGGCTGTATCTCACTGTAGTAGGCTGTGGGCTGTATCTCACTGTAGCAGTCTGTTGACTGTGTCTCACTGTAGGCTGTTTCTCACTGTAGTAGTCTGTGGGCTGTATCTCACTGTAGTAGTCTGTGGGCTGTATCTCACTGTAGTAGTCTGTTGACTGTGTCTCACTGTAGGCTGTTTCTCACTGTAGTAGTCTGTGGGCTGTATCTCACTGTAGTAGTCTGTGGGCTGTATCTCACTGTAGTAGTCTGTAGGCTGTGTTTCACTGTAGTAGTCTGTGGGCTGTATCTCACTGTAGTAGTCTGTGGGCTGTATCTCACTGTAGTAGGCTGTAGGCTGTAGGCTGTATCTCACTGTAGTAGTCTGTGGGCTGTATCTCACTGTAGTAGTCTGTGGGCTGTATCTCACTGTAGTAGTCTGTAGACTGTATCTCCCTGTAGTAGGCTGTAGGCTGTATCTCCCTGTAGTAGTCTGTAGACTGTGTCTCCCTGTAGTAGGCTGTAGGCTGTATCTCACTGTAGTAGGCTGTAGGCTGTATCTCACTGTAGTAGGCTGTGGGCTGTATCTCACTGTAGTAGTCTGTAGACTGTATCTCACTGTAGTAGTCTGTGGGCTGTATCTCACTGTAGTAGTCTGTGGGCTGTATCTCACTGTAGTAGGCTGTAGGCTGTATCTCACTGTAGTAGTCTGTAGACTGTATCTCACTGTAGTAGTCTGTGGGCTGTATCTCACTGTAGTAGTCTGTAGACTGTATCTCCCTGTAGTAGGCTGTAGGCTGTATCTCCCTGTAGTAGTCTGTAGACTGTATCTCCATGTAGTAGGCTGTGGGCTGTATCTCACTGTAGTAGGCTGTGGGCTGTATCTCACTGTAGTAGTCTGTGGGCTGTATCTCACTGTAGTAGTCTGTAGACTGTATCTCACTGTAGTAGTCTGTGGGCTGTATCTGACGGTAGTAGGCTGTAGGCTGCATCTCTCTGGAGTAGGCTGTAGGCTGCATCTCCCTGTAGTAGGCTGTAGGCTGCATCTCACTGTAGTAGTCTGTGGGCTGTATCTGACGGTAGTAGGCTGTAGGCTGCATCTCTCTGGAGTAGGCTGTAGGCTGCATCTCACTGATTTATACAAAATTGTTTGACTACAGAGGTAGCAAAACTGTACTTCAAATCTATGATACTCCCCCACTTAACATACTGCTTGACTAGTTGGGCCCAAGCTTGCTGTACAACATTAAAACCTATTCAGTCTGTCTACAAACAGGCTCTCAAAGTGCTTGATAGGAAGCCCAATAGCCATCATCATTGTCACATCCTTAGAAAGCATGAGCTCTTGAGTTGGGAAAATCTTGTGCAATACACCGACGCATGTCTTGTATTCAAGATCTGTAGGCTGCATCTCTCTGGAGTAGGCTGTAGGCTATATCTCACTGTAGTAGTCTGTTGGCTGTGTCTCACTGTAGTAGGCTGTAGGCTGTATCTCACTGTAGCAGTCTGTTGGCTGTATCTCACTGTAGGCTGTTTCTCACTGTAGTAGTCTGTGGGCTGTATCTCACTGTAGTAGTCTGTGGGCTGTATCTCACTGTAGTAGGCTGTGGGCTGTATCTCACTGTAGCAGTCTGTTGACTGTGTCTCACTGTAGGCTGTTTCTCACTGTAGTAGTCTGTGGGCTGTATCTCACTGTAGTAGTCTGTGGGCTGTATCTCACTGTAGTAGTCTGTTGACTGTGTCTCACTGTAGGCTGTTTCTCACTGTAGTAGTCTGTGGGCTGTATCTCACTGTAGTAGTCTGTGGGCTGTATCTCACTGTAGTAGTCTGTAGGCTGTGTTTCACTGTAGTAGTCTGTGGGCTGTATCTCACTGTAGTAGTCTGTGGGCTGTATCTCACTGTAGTAGGCTGTAGGCTGTAGGCTGTATCTCACTGTAGTAGTCTGTGGGCTGTATCTCACTGTAGTAGTCTGTGGGCTGTATCTCACTGTAGTAGTCTGTAGACTGTATCTCCCTGTAGTAGGCTGTAGGCTGTATCTCCCTGTAGTAGTCTGTAGACTGTGTCTCCCTGTAGTAGGCTGTAGGCTGTATCTCACTGTAGTAGGCTGTAGGCTGTATCTCACTGTAGTAGGCTGTGGGCTGTATCTCACTGTAGTAGTCTGTAGACTGTATCTCACTGTAGTAGTCTGTGGGCTGTATCTCACTGTAGTAGTCTGTGGGCTGTATCTCACTGTAGTAGGCTGTAGGCTGTATCTCACTGTAGTAGTCTGTAGACTGTATCTCACTGTAGTAGTCTGTGGGCTGTATCTCACTGTAGTAGTCTGTAGACTGTATCTCCCTGTAGTAGGCTGTAGGCTGTATCTCCCTGTAGTAGTCTGTAGACTGTATCTCCATGTAGTAGGCTGTGGGCTGTATCTCACTGTAGTAGGCTGTGGGCTGTATCTCACTGTAGTAGTCTGTGGGCTGTATCTCACTGTAGTAGTCTGTAGACTGTATCTCACTGTAGTAGTCTGTGGGCTGTATCTCACTGTAGTAGTCTGTGGGCTGTATCTCACTGTAGTAGTCTGTAGACTGTATCTCCCTGTAGTAGGCTGTAGGCTGTATCTCCCTGTAGTAGTCTGTAGACTGTATCTCCATGTAGTAGGCTGTGGGCTGTATCTCACTGTAGTAGGCTGTGGGCTGTATCTCACTGTAGTAGTCTGTGGGCTGTATCTCACTGTAGTAGTCTGTAGACTGTATCTCACTGTAGTAGTCTGTGGGCTGTATCTCACTGTAGTAGTCTGTGGGCTGTATCTCACTGTAGTAGGCTGTAGGCTGTATCTCACTGTAGTAGGCTGTAGGCTGTATCTCACTGTAGTAGTCTGTAGGCTGTATCTCACTGTAGTAGTCTGTGGGCTGTATCTCACTGTAGTAGTCTGTGGGCTGTATCTCACTGTAGTAGGCTGTGGGCTGTATCTCACTGTAGTAGTCTGTGGGCTGTATCTCACTGTAGTAGTCTGTAGGCTGTATCTCACTGTAGTAGTCTGTGGGCTGTATCTCACTGTAGTAGTCTGTGGGCTGTATCTCACTGTAGTAGTCTGTGGGCTGTATCTCACTGTAGTAGTCTGTAGACTGTATCTCCCTGTAGTAGGCTGTAGGCTGTATCTCCCTGTAGTAGTCTGTAGACTGTATCTCCATGTAGTAGGCTGTGGGCTGTATCTCACTGTAGTAGGCTGTGGGCTGTATCTCACTGTAGTAGTCTGTGGGCTGTATCTCACTGTAGTAGTCTGTAGACTGTATCTCACTGTAGTAGTCTGTGGGCTGTATCTCACTGTAGTAGTCTGTGGGCTGTATCTCACTGTAGTAGTCTGTAGACTGTATCTCCCTGTAGTAGGCTGTAGGCTGTATCTCCCTGTAGTAGTCTGTAGACTGTATCTCCATGTAGTAGGCTGTGGGCTGTATCTCACTGTAGTAGGCTGTGGGCTGTATCTCACTGTAGTAGTCTGTGGGCTGTATCTCACTGTAGTAGTCTGTAGACTGTATCTCACTGTAGTAGTCTGTGGGCTGTATCTCACTGTAGTAGTCTGTGGGCTGTATCTCACTGTAGTAGGCTGTAGGCTGTATCTCACTGTAGTAGGCTGTAGGCTGTATCTCACTGTAGTAGTCTGTAGGCTGTATCTCACTGTAGTAGTCTGTGGGCTGTATCTCACTGTAGTAGTCTGTGGGCTGTATCTCACTGTAGTAGGCTGTGGGCTGTATCTCACTGTAGTAGTCTGTGGGCTGTATCTCACTGTAGTAGTCTGTAGGCTGTATCTCACTGTAGTAGTCTGTGGGCTGTATCTCACTGTAGTAGTCTGTGGGCTGTATCTCACTGTAGTAGTCTGTGGGCTGTATCTCACTGTAGTAGGCTGTGGACTGTATCTCACTGTAGTAGGCTGTGGGCTGTATCTCACTGTAGTAGTCTGTGGGCTGTATCTCACTGTAGTAGTCTGTGGGCTGTATCTCCCTGTAGTAGTCTGTGGGCTGTATCTCACTGTAGTAGGCTGTGGGCTGTATCTCACTGTAGTAGTCTGTGGGCTGTATCTCACTGTAGTAGGCTGTGGGCTGTATCTCACTGTAGTAGGCTGTGGGCTGTATCTCACTGTAGTAGTCTGTGGGCTGTATCTCACTGTAGCAGTCTGTGGGCTGTATCTCACTGTAGTAGGCTGTGGGCTGTATCTCACTGTAGTAGGCTGTAGGCTGTATCTCACTGTAGTAGTCTGTGGACTGTATCTCACTGTAGTAGTCTGTGGGCTGTATCTCCCTGTAGTAGTCTGTAGACTGTATCTCCCTGTAGTAGTCTGTAGGCTGTATCTCACTGTAGTAGTCTGTGGGCTGTATCTCACTGTAGTAGTCTGTGGGCTGTATCTCACTGTAGTAGTCTGTGGGCTGTATCTCACTGTAGTAGGCTGTGGGCTGTATCTCACTGTAGTAGGCTGTGGGCTGTATCTCACTGTAGTAGTCTGTGGGCTGTATCTCACTGTAGTAGTCTGTGGGCTGTATCTCCCTGTAGTAGTCTGTGGGCTGTATCTCCCTGTAGTAGTCTGTAGACTGTGTCTCACTGTGGGCTGTATCTCACTGTAGCAGTCTGTGGGCTGTATCTCACTGTAGTAGGCTGTGGGCTGTATCTCACTGTAGTAGTCTGTGGGCTGTATCTCACTGTAGTAGGCTGTATCTCCCTGTAGTAGTCTGTGGGCTGTATGTCCCTGTAGTAGTCTGTGGGCTGTATCTCACTGTAGTAGGCTGTTTCTCACTGTAGTAGGCTGTGGGCTGTATCTCACTGTAGTAGTCTGTGGGCTGTATCTCACTGTAGTAGTCTGTGGGCTGTATCTCACTGTAGTAGTCTGTGGGCTGTATCTCACTGTAGTAGTCTGTGGGCTGTATCTCACTGTAGTAGTCTGTGGGCTGTATCTCACTGTAGTAGTCTGTGGGCTGTATCTCACTGTAGTAGTCTGTAGGCTGTATCTCACTGTAGTAGTCTGTGGGCTGTATCTCACTGTAGTAGTCTGTGGGCTGTATCTCACTGTAGTAGTCTGTGGGCTGTATCTCACTGTAGTAGGCTGTGGGCTGTATCTCCCTGTAGTAGGCTGTGGGCTGTATCTCCCTGTAGTAGTCTGTGGGCTGTATCTCACTGTAGTAGTCTGTGGGCTGTATCTCACTGTAGTAGTCTGTGGGCTGTATCTCACTGTAGTAGTCTGTGGGCTGTATCTCACTGTAGTAGGCTGTGGGCTGTATCTCACTGTAGTAGTCTGTGGGCTGTATCTCACTGTAGTAGTCTGTGGGCTGTATCTCACTGTAGTAGTCTGTGGGCTGTATCTCACTGTAGTAGTCTGTGGGCTGTATCTCACTGTAGTAGTCTGTGGGCTGTATCTCACTGTAGTAGGCTGTGGGCTGTATCTCACTGTAGTAGTCTGAGGGCTGTATCTCCCTGTAGTAGTCTGAGGGCTGTATCTCCCTGTAGTAGTCTGTGGGCTGTATCTCACTGTAGTAGTCTGAGGGCTGTATCTCCCTGTAGTAGTCTGAGGGCTGTATCTCACTGTAGTAGTCTGTGGGCTGTATCTCACTGTAGTAGTCTGTGGGCTGTATCTCACTGTAGTAGTCTGTGGGCTGTATCTCACTGTAGTAGTCTGTGGGCTGTATCTCACTGTAGTAGTCTGTGGGCTGTATCTCACTGTAGTAGTCTGAGGGCTGTATCTCCCTGTAGTAGTCTGAGGGCTGTATCTCACTGTAGTAGTCTGAGGGCTGTATCTCCCTGTAGTAGTCTGAGGGCTGTATCTCACTGTAGTAGTCTGTGGGCTGTATCTCACTGTAGTAGTCTGTGGGCTGTATCTCACTGTAGTAGTCTGTGGGCTGTATCTCCCTGTAGTAGTCTGTAGACTGTATCTCCATGTAGTAGGCTGTGGGCTGTATCTCACTGTAGTAGTCTGAGGGCTGTATCTCACTGTAGTAGGCTGTGGGCTGTATCTCACTGTAGTAGTCTGTGGGCTGTATCTCCCTGTAGTAGTCTGAGGGCTGTATCTCCCTGTAGTAGGCTGTGGGCTGTATCTCCCTGTAGTAGTCTGTGGGCTGTATCTCACTGTAGTAGTCTGTGGGCTGTATCTCCCTGTAGTAGGCTGTGGGCTGTATCTCCCTGTAGTAGTCTGTGGGCTGTATCTCACTGTAGTAGGCTGTGGGCTGTGTTTCGGTTATTTGGATCTCCATTCACCTTCTTTTAGTTGTATTTGTTTACTGTTCATGTAACTAAATGTATAGTAGATTTTGTAATGCCTTTATCAATGTAATATTTTGTTTACTAGGCTGACTTGTTATGGCTGTTATGTTCTCTTTGCATTCATTCGTTCACAGCTTGTCAGTATTCTAAGCCAAACCTCTATTCAGTATTTTTGTTTGCATGCATAAATAACTTGGCTACTACTTTCAGCATTTAGTTTGAATTATTTTGGTGAGACATCTGACGGTATGGCTGCATTCACGTAAGCTGTATCGCTCTCGTAGCCTCTATTAATTACCATAACGGCTTTAGTGTGTAAGGTGCTGTCCATTGTGCTGACACAGTCCAGCGGAGATAGTCTTATAGGCTGTTATTTTAAAAAGTACTCAATCAATGGTCTTGGAGTTTCGGCACATGAACTTGATGTTTATTGTGGTTTTGCGTGATATAAGCAGGATTCAAAATAATTCCAACGCAAGAACCCTCCAAAATTGTGCCCCCCTCGCTGATTTTAAACTGTCACTTTATCCTGATATGGCCACATTCGCATATTGTACCACACACACACGGGTGTGCACTCACACACACACACACACACAGATGTACGAACGTACACGCGCACACACACACACACTTCAGAGAGAAAGAGACTGGTTCTGCTCTTCTTCTTCTCTCTTAATCACTCCCTGCCTGCTGAGCAGAGTGGGCCAGCCCATGGGCCAAGGTTAGAGCGATGCAGCTGTGTTGCGTTGTCACGCCTCTACAACTGAGCTGGGTTCAAATACTATTTGAAATCATTTCAAATACTTTATCTGTACTTGATTAAACTTGTCTGGCTTAATGGACCAATATAATATACCCAAAACGTTAAACCCTGCCCATCTGGTAATCTAGACAGTATAGTGCAAAAGCTCAAAGTATTTGAAAGATTTCAAATAGTATTTGAACCCAGGTCTTCTCTACAGATACATTCCTCTGGCAGAGAGCAGCACAGTTGGTAACACTTTAGAAGAATAGGTCATGCTGTATTATCACGCTTACCAGGCAGTATAAACATTATTTCTAGCAGCAAATTGCCCATTAAGTGGCTGTTGTAGAACTGATTGTAAACCTTGTAATTTCTTGTTAGTCATACCCAATTAAGAAATAATATGAGTGGAGCTGTGTAAGTTTCCAAATATATATTACCAGAACAACCTGACCTCTATCTCTCAAAGTGAGTATTATACCCAGGTAGTGTGTTATTGTAAATAACTAGTGATTCTTAACTGACTCGCCTGGTTAAAGAAAGGTTATATACATGTAAATAAATACCGGTATATAAAACGTATATTCAGATGGATTTTACATCCCACTTCCTGATAACATCAGTCATGTCACACCTGTTGTCACCATGGTAATTCTAGAACCATTATGACCTAGTTACCTGTCCCTTCTTCTTCTTCTTCTTCTTCTTCTTCTTCTTCTTCTTCTTCTTTGATTGTCCACCTTCTCCTCCACCTGCCTTATCGTTCATCTGTCTTCACCTATTCTGTTATTCTTACACCTAATCTGGGTAGCTAGCCTCAGCTGCCACTACGCTCCCTCTATCCATACTCTCAGCACTCTCTCTTCCTCCACCACCCCTCTCTCTCTCTCTCCTCCTCCACCCCTCTCTCTCTCTCTCTCTCTCTCTCTCCTCCTCCTCCTCCCCCTCCTCCCCTCTCTCTCTCTCTGTCTGTTTATTTGGTCTCCCTATCCCACGACTCTGTTTCTCAAATTGTCAGTTTCATTCATATCAATTATATTTACTTTTGTGCTATTTATTTATAAATGGGAGAAAATAAACTGGATTTTATTGGGATCAAGAGAGGGTGTGATTGGAGGGGAGAGAAAGAATGTGAACATAGGAAGGCAAGAGAGAGAAAAAATATGAAAGAGAGAGAGAAAAAAGAGAGGGAGAGGAGGAATGTATGGGGTATAAACGAGGGATGAGTAAGATTATGAGAGTGAAGGATAGAGGGATAGAGATAGAGAGGGATACAGGCAGAGAAGGATAGAGAGAGAGAGAGAGAGAGAGAGAGAGAGAGAGAGAGAGAGATAGGGAGAGGGAGAGGGAGAGGGAGAGAGAGGGATACGGAGAAAGAGAGAGGGAGAGAGGGAGAGAGGGATACAGAGAGAGTGGGATAGAGGGAGAAGAAGTCATATCAAGCCGGAGAAAGTATGAGAATGAAAACAACTGAAAGCAGGATTTATGTCAGACAGAAGGAGAGTTAGACAGACAGACCAACAAACATACTGTAGAACTGTTACCAACACGAAATAACTGTTACCAACACTGTGACACTGTTACCAACACTGTGGAACTGTTACCAACATACACACTGTAGAACTGTTATCAACACTGTAGAACTGTTACCAACAGACACACTGTAGAACTGTTACCAACAGAGTAGAACTGTTACCAACAATGTAGAACTGTTACCAACCCAGTGGACCTGTTACCTACACTGTGGAACTGTTATCAACAGACACACTGTAGAACTGTTACCAACACTGTAGAACTGTTACCAACACTGTGGAACTGTTACCAACAGACACACTGTAGAACAATTACCAACACTGTGGAACTGTTACCAACACTGTATAACGGTTACCAACACTGTAGAACTGTTACCAACATACACACTGTAGAACTTTTACCAACACTGTAGAACTGTTCCCAACACTGTGGAATTGTTATGAACACTGTGGAACTGTTACCAACACTGTGGAACTGTTACCAACACTGTAGAATGGTTACCAACACTGTGGAACTGTTACCAACAGACACACTGTAGAACTGTTACCAACAATGTAGAACTGTTACCAACACTGTGGAACTGTTACCAACATACACACTGTAGAACTGTTATCAACACTGTAGAACTGTTACCAACAGACACACTGTAGAACTGTTACCAACAGAGTAGAACTGTTACCAACAATGAAAACATGTTACCAACCCAGTGGACCTGTTACCTACACTGTGGAACTGTTACCAACAGACACACTGTAGAACTGTTACCAACACTGTAGAACTGTTCCCAACACTGTGGAATTGTTATGAACACTGTGGAACTGTTACCAACACCGTGGAACTGTTACCAACACTGTAGAATGGTTACCAACACTGTGGAACTGTTACCAACAGACACACTGTAGAACAATTACCAACACTGTGGAACTGTTACCAACAGACACACTGTAGAACTGTTACAAACAGACACACTGTAGAACTGTTACCAAAACTGTAGAACAATTACCAACACTGTGGAACTGTTACCAACAGACACACTGTAGAACTGTTATCAACACTGTAGAACTGTTACCAACAGACACACTTTGGAACTGTTACCAACACTGTGGAACTGTTACCAATAGACACACTTTGGAACTGTTACCAACAGACACACTTTGGAACTGTTACCAATAGACACACTGTAGAACTGTTAACAACAGACTCACTGTGGAACTATTGCCAAAAGATACACTGTAGAACTGTTACCAACAGACACACTGTAGAACTGTTACCAACAGACACCCTGTATAACTGTTATCAACACTATAGAACTGTTTCCAACACTGTAGAACTGTTACCAACACTGTAAAACTCTTACCAACACTTTGGAACTGTTACCAACAGACACACTGTAGAACTGTCACCAACAGACACACTGCAGAACTGTTACCAACACTGTGGAACTGTTACCAACAGACACACTGTCGAACTGTTACCACCAGACACATGGTGGAACTGTTACCAACACTGTGGAACTGTTACCAACATACACACTGTAGAACTGTTATCAACACTGTAGAACTGTTACCAACAGACACACTGTAGAACTGTTACCAACAGAGTAGAACTGTTACCAACAATGTAGAACTGTTACCAACCCAGTGGACCTGTTACCTACACTGTGGAACTGTTATCAACAGACACACTGTAGAACTGTTACCAACACTGTAGAACTGTTACCAACACTGTGGAACTGTTACCAACAGACACACTGTAGAACAATTACCAACACTGTGGAACTGTTACCAACACTGTATAACGGTTACCAACACTGTAGAACTGTTACCAACATACACACTGTAGAACTTTTACCAACACTGTAGAACTGTTCCCAACACTGTGGAATTGTTATGAACACTGTGGAACTGTTACCAACACTGTGGAACTGTTACCAACACTGTAGAATGGTTACCAACACTGTGGAACTGTTACCAACAGACACACTGTAGAACTGTTACCAACAATGTAGAACTGTTACCAACACTGTGGAACTGTTACCAACATACACACTGTAGAACTGTTATCAACACTGTAGAACTGTTACCAACAGACACACTGTAGAACTGTTACCAACAGAGTAGAACTGTTACCAACAATGAAAACATGTTACCAACCCAGTGGACCTGTTACCTACACTGTGGAACTGTTACCAACAGACACACTGTAGAACTGTTACCAACACTGTAGAACTGTTCCCAACACTGTGGAATTGTTATGAACACTGTGGAACTGTTACCAACACCGTGGAACTGTTACCAACACTGTAGAATGGTTACCAACACTGTGGAACTGTTACCAACAGACACACTGTAGAACAATTACCAACACTGTGGAACTGTTACCAACAGACACACTGTAGAACTGTTACAAACAGACACACTGTAGAACTGTTACCAAAACTGTAGAACAATTACCAACACTGTGGAACTGTTACCAACAGACACACTGTAGAACTGTTATCAACACTGTAGAACTGTTACCAACAGACACACTTTGGAACTGTTACCAACACTGTGGAACTGTTACCAATAGACACACTTTGGAACTGTTACCAACAGACACACTTTGGAACTGTTACCAATAGACACACTGTAGAACTGTTAACAACAGACTCACTGTGGAACTATTGCCAAAAGATACACTGTAGAACTGTTACCAACAGACACACTGTAGAACTGTTACCAACAGACACCCTGTATAACTGTTATCAACACTATAGAACTGTTTCCAACACTGTAGAACTGTTACCAACACTGTAAAACTCTTACCAACACTTTGGAACTGTTACCAACAGACACACTGTAGAACTGTCACCAACAGACACACTGCAGAACTGTTACCAACACTGTGGAACTGTTACCAACAGACACACTGTCGAACTGTTACCACCAGACACATGGTGGAACTGTTACCAACACTGTGGAACTGTTACCAACACTGTATAACTGTTTCTAACACTGTAGAATGGTTACCAACACTGTGGAACTGTTACCAACACTGTGGAACTGTTACCAACAGACACACTGTATAACTGTTACCAACACTGTGGAACTGTTACCAACACTGCAGAACGGTTACCAACACTGTGGAATTGTTACCAACACTGTGGAATTGTTACCAACACTGTAGAACTGTTTCCAGCACTGTGGAACTGTTACCAACATACAAACTGTGGAACTGTTACCAACATACACAATGTATAACTGTTACCAACACTGTAGAACTGTTACCAACAGACACACTTTGGAACTGTTACCAACAGACACACTGTAGAACTGTTACCAATAGACACACTGTAGAACTGTTACCAACATTGTAGAACTGTTACCAACAGACACACTGTAGAACTGTTACCAACACTGTGGAACTATTGCCAACAGACACACTGTAGAACTGTCACCAACAGACACACAGTAGACCTGTTACCAACAGACACCCTATAGAACTGTTATCAACACTGTAGAACTGTTTCCAACACTGTAGAACTGTTACCAACACTGTAAAACTGTTACCAACACTTTGGACCTGTTACCAACAGACACACTGTAGAACTGTCACCAACAGACACAATGCAGAACTGTTACCAACACTGTTGAACTGTTACCAACAGACATACTGTAGAACTGTTACCACCAGACACAGTGTGGAACTGTTACCACCAGACACAGTGTGGAACTGTTACCACCAGACACAGTGTGGAACTGTTACCAACACTGTGGAACTGTTACCAACACTGTAGAACGGTTACCAACACTGTAGAATGGTTACCAACACTGTGGAACTGTTACCAACACTGTAGAACTATTAGCAAAAGCTTGGAACTGTTACCAACACTGTAGAACTGTTACCAATACTGTAGAACGGTTACCAACACTGTAGAATGGTTACCAACACTGTGGAACTGTTACCAACACTGTAGAACTATTAGCAAAAGCTTGGAACTGTTACCAACACTGTAGAACTGTTACCAACACTGTAGAACTGTTACCTACACTGTGGAACTGTTAACTGTTACCAACACTGTGGAACTGTTACCAACACTGAGGAACTGTTACCAACACTGTAGAATGGTTACCAACACTGTGGAACTGTTAACTGTTACCAACACTGTGGAACTGTTACCAACACTGAGGAACTGTTACCAACACTGTAGAACTGTTACCAACATTGTGGAACTGTTACCAACACTGTGGAACTGTCACCAACAGACGCACTGTAGAACTGTTGCCAACACTGTAGAACTGTTACCAACACTGTGGAACTGTTCCCAACACTGTGGAATTGTTACCAACACTGTGAAACTGTTACCAACACTGTAGAACTGTTTCCAACACCGTAGCGGTTACTGATCTGTAGAACGGTTACCAACACTGTGGAACTGTTACCAACAGACACACTGTAGAACTGTTACCAACACTGTAGAACTGTTACCAACACAATTGAACTGTTACCAACACTGTGGAACTGTTACCAACACTGTAGAACTGTTACCAACACAATTGAACTGTTACCAACACTGTAGAACGGTTACCAACACTGTAGAACTGTTATCAACACTGTGGAACTGTTACCAACACTGTGGAACTGTTACCAACATACACACTGTAGAACTGTTACCAACATACACACTTTGGAACTTTTACCAACACTGTAGAACTGTTACCAACACTGTATAACTTTTACCAACACTGTATAACTGTTACCAACACTGTAGAACTGTTACCAACACTGTGGAACTGTTACCAACAGACATAGATGGGTTGGCTGACAACATCACAAAAACGATGTGCGCACTTCCATAGCGCAGAAGTCAACCTGTTGTTGTGATTCTGGATGTTTTGACTGATTTCATATCAATGTTAATATGACTAACATTTGCTATCTAGATAACCAACATATGTAACAATGTATTTGACAAACAAGTGCTAATTGTGCTAATTTATTTATGTTTTCAATTAACATTGGAAACAAAATATAGCTTACATGTTGTCAATAATTTAAGCCAACCCGTTCTATTTTGTCCCATAGTTGCGCACACCTTGATTTAGTTGCTAAACAACCAACCCGTCTATACTGTAGAAGTGTTCCATAAAAGCACAGCTTTACTGACCTACATACACACTGACAGGAAATATGCAATACGTTGAAAAGTTGAATCACTTGACAATATTTGACTTGTTTGATTAAATATTGTGTTTGACTGTATTGTTCAAACATAATAATTTTGTGGTAATGGTGATGAATGATAAGGCCGTCAAATGTTTGTTTTATTACAAGACAATGAAATGACCTGTAAAAGTTATTTAAATCTTCATGACAAAACCTACCAGGAAGATCACAATCAATGAAACAAAGAGTCTGCGCTGGCCCTAATGGGGCCTATTTTAGTGCTCTGTCTCTCTCTTGCTGTCTCTATCGCTCTATATATATATCTCTCTCTCTCTCTCTCTCACTCTTTGTCTGGCTGTCTCACTCACTCACTCACTCACTCACTCTCCCTCTGTCTCTCTCGCTCTTCCATTTCCTTATTTTAACGTAAACAAACAAGGTAAGCTTGTGACTCGCATGCTCCTTGTAGAGACCGGAGTTGGGATTTAGCACTCCGTTATTTCCACAGGCCCTCTGTGCCCTCTCCCTCCACAAACAAACTCAGGAAGCGATTTTATCGTATTATTTTTCTAAGGTTTCTGTTGTTTTATTTTTGTTATTACTTAGGCATGGAAAGTATCTCAGAGAAAACGGGTTGGGATGGATTAGGCCACTCCTCTCTGACATCTGCGACGGCAGGAAGAAACAACCTCACTTCCTCCCTCTTCTCCGACTTCACGTCCCTCAACAGTTCTCATGGAGGCGCAGGGTCCTACTATTGGATTATCCCAGAGAACGCCTCAACCACCACACCCCAAGCCTTACCCCAGCCCAGGGTGAGGGATCTGGGCCTGGCCCGGGCCGAGATAGGGGTGCTGGGCCTGGTACTGGCCCTGACTACCCTGGGAAACGGCTTTGTACTGTGGGTGCTGCTTCGCAGGAGGAAACAAAACGCTCCCATGCACCTGTTCATGGTCAACCTGTGTCTTGCTGACCTGGTGGTGGCGCTGTTCCAGGTGAGACTGACATCTCAGGGTATGGAGTCGACTCCAGTTTTCTTGAGATTGATCCCAACCCTGTTCTGGTTGCTAGGCACCACATTGGTGTACTCAAAATCAGTAGCCTATGAGTGATCTATGTAATGAGGACATATTGTTACGGTACAGCTAGCTAGCATGACCACTCTAGTATGTTTACTAATGGCTTTGATTATAACAATATGAATGAGTCAACTATTCCCCAACCCTCTAACGCACTGACATACTGGCTGCACTTATGTATTGAGTGTGGACCTGTCAGTTAAGCACACATTCGCCCACCATTGTGTGGTGGACTGGGCGCAGTTCTCAAAACACAATGGAAATGGCCTGATCATTCAAATAAATATTATTTTTTATTCCATTGCTTTAGGAGCTAGTCTACTCTGTTTCTATATTCACACTAGCATCATGTATTGATTAATGGATTCTAAGTAGTATGCTAGTATCTAACATAGCAAAGTTTAATATCCTCCTGTTTCCTGTCCGTCCCTTAGGTACTTCCCCAGCTGGTATGGGACATCACAGGAAGGTTCCAGGGGCCGGATTTTCTGTGTCGCTCAGTAAAGTACCTGCAGATCGTAGGGATGTTCGCGTCCTCCTACATGATCGTTGCCATGACGGTAGATCGGCACTATGCCATCTGCTGCCCACTACAAGCCTACCGTGGTGGGTCTGTGTCACGCTGGAACACCCCTATCATGACGGCCTGGGGCTTGGCCCTACTGCTCTCCATACCACAGGTAGGAACGCTATCACTGCCCCCTGACCCTAACCCTGACCCTAACCCCGACCCTAACCCTGACCCCAACCCTGACCCTGACCCTAACCCTGACCCTAACCCTAACCCCGACCCTAAACCTGACCCTAACCCTATCATGGGGTCTGACCCTACTTCTCTCCAAACCACAGGTAGGTACTGTAGGGGACATTAAACCTACCCATAGCCTCATGTTCACATCCCAGCTCAACCCTAACCCTAGCCTCATGTCCAAATCCCAGCTCAACCCTAACCCTAGCCTCATCCCTAACCCTAGACTCATGTTCCCATCCCAGCTCAACCCTAACCCTAGCCTCATCCCCAACCCTCATCCACATCCCAGCTCAACCCTAACCCTAGCATCATCCCTAACCCTCATCCACATCCCAGCTCAACCCTAACCCTAGCCTCATCCCTAACCCTAGCCTCATGTCCACATCCCAGCTCAACCCTAACCCTAGCCTCATCCCCAACCCTAGTCTCAAGTCCACATCCCAGCTCAACCCTAACCCTAGCCTCATCCCTAACCCTAGCCTCATGTCCACATCCCAGCTCAACCCTAACCCTAGCCTCATGTCCACATCCCGGCTCAACCCTAACCCTAGCCTCATCCCCAACCCTAGTCTCATGTCCACATCCCAGCTCAACCCTAACCCTAGCCTCATCCCTAACCCTAGCCTCATGTCCACATCCCAGCTCAACCCTAACCCTAGCCTCATCCCTAACCCTAGCCTCATGTCCACATCCCAGCTCAACCCTAACCCTAGCCTCATGTCCACATCCCAGCTCAACCTTAACCCTAGCCTCATCCCTAACCCTAGCCTCATGTCCACATCCCAGCTCAACCCTAACCCTAGCCTCATGTCCACATCCCAGCTCAACCCTAACCCTAGCCTCATCCCTACCCCTAGCCTCATGTCCACATCCCAGCTCAACCCTAACCCTAGCCTCATCCCTAACCCTAGCCTCATGTCCACATCCCAGCTCAACCCTAACCCTAGCCTCATCCCTAACCCTAGCCTCATGTTCCCATCCCAGCTCAACCCTAACCCTAGCCTCATCCCTAACCCTCATCCACATCCCTGCTCAACCCTAACCCTAGCCTCATCCCTAACCCTCATCCACATCCCAGCTCAACCCTAACCCTAGCCTCATCCCTAACCCTAGCCTCATGTCCACATCCCAGCTCAACCCTAATCCTAGCCTCATCCCTAACCCTAGCCTCATGTCCACATCCCAGCTCAACCCTAACCCTAGCCTCATCCCTAACCCTAGCCTCATGTCCACATCCCAGCTCAACCCTAACCCTAGCCTCATCCCTAACCCTAGCCTCATGTCCACATCCCAGCTCAACCCTAACCCTAGCCTCATCCCTAACCCTAGCCTCATGTCCACATCCCAGCTCAACCCTAACCCTAGCCTCATGTCCACATCCGAGCTCAACCCTAACCCTAGCCTCATCCCTAACCCTAGCCTCATGTCCACATCCCAGCTCAACCCTAACCCTAGCCTCATGTCCACAACCCAGCTCAACCCTAACCCTAGCCTCATCCCTAACCCTAGCCTCATGTCCAAATCCCAGCTCAACCCTAACCCTAGCCTCATCCCTAACCCTAGACTCATGTTCCCATCCCAGCTCAACCCTAACCCTAGCCTCATCCCTAACCCTCATCCACATCCCAGCTCAACCCTAACCCTAGCCTCATGTCCAAATCCCAGCTCAACCCTAACCCTAGCCTCATCCCTAACCCTAGACTCATGTTCCCATCCCAGCTCAACCCTAACCCTAGCCTCATCCCTAACCCTCATCCACATCCCAGCTCAACCCTAACCCTAGCCTCATGTCCACATCCCAGCTCAACCCTAACCCTAGCCTCATGTCCACATCCCAGCTCAACCCTAACCATAGCCTCATCCCTACCCCTAGCCTCATGTCCACATCCCAGCTCAACCCTAACCCTAGCCTCATCCCTAACCCTAGCCTCATGTCCACATCCCAGCTCAACCCTAACCCTAGCCTCATCCCTAACCCTAGCCTCATGTTCCCATCCCAGCTCAACCCTAACCCTAGCCTCATCCCTAATCCTCATCCACATCCCAGCTCAACCCTAACCCTAGCCTCATCCCTAACCCTCATCCACATCCCAGCTCAACCCTAACCCTAGCCTCATCCCTAACCCTAGCCTCATGTCCACATCCCAGCTCAACCCTAATCCTAGCCTCCTCCCTAACCCTAGCCTCATGTCCACATCCCAGCTCATCCCTAACCCTAGCCTCATCCCTAACCCTAGCCTCATGTCCACATCCCAGCTCAACCCTAACCCTAGCCTCATCCCTAACCCTAGCCTCATGTCCACATCCCAGCTCAACCCTAACCCTAGCCTCATGTCCACATCCGAGCTCAACCCTAACCCTAGCCTCATCCCTAACCCTAGCCTCATGTCCACATCCCAGCTCAACCCTAACCCTAGCCTCATGTCCACAACCCAGCTCAACCCTAACCCTAGCCTCATCCCTAACCCTAGCCTCATGTCCAAAACCCAGCTCAACCCTAACCCTAGCCTCATCCCTAACCCTAGACTCATGTTCCCATCCCAGCTCAACCCTAACCCTAGCCTCATGTCCACATCCCAGCTCAACCCTAATCCTAGCCTCATCCCTAACCCTAGCCTCATGCCCACATCCCAGCTCAACCCTAACCCTAGCCTCATCCTTAACCCTAGCCTCATGTCCACATCCCAGCTCAACCCTAACCCTAGCCTCATCCCTAACCCTAGCCTCATGTCCACATCCCAGCTCAACCCTAACCCTAGCCTCATGTCCACATCCCAGCTCAACCCTAACCCTAGCCTCATCCCTAACCCTAGCCTCATGTCCACATCCCAGCTCAACCCTAACTCTAGCCTCATCCCTAACCCTAGCCTCATGTCCACATCCCAGCTCAACCCTAACCCTAGCCTCATGTCCACATCCCAGCTCAACCCTAACCCTAGCCTCATCCTTAACCCTAGCCTCATGTCCACATCCCAGCTCAACCCTAACCTTAGCCTCATGTCCACAACCCAGCTCAACCCTAACCCTAGCCTCATCCCTAACCCTAGCCTCATGTCCAAATCCCAGCTCAACCCTAACCCTAGCCTCATCCCTAACCCTAGCCTCATGTCCACATCCCAGCTCAACCCTAACCCTAGCCTCATCCCTAACCCTAGCCTCATGACCACATCCCAGCTCAACCCTAACCCTAGCCTCATGTCCACATCCCAGCTCAACCCTAACCCTAGCCTCATCTCTAACCCTAGCCTCATGTCCACATCCCAGCTCAACCCTAACCCTAGCCTCATCCCTAACCCTAGCCTCATGTCCACATCCCGGCTCAACCCTAACCCTAGCCTCATCCCTAACCCTAGCCTCATGTCCACATCCCGGCTCAACCCTAACCCTAGCCCTTACATGACAGCCTCTGCCTACTTACCGTTGATTTAAGCTTGACCACCGTTGACTTCACCCAACAAACCTTGAGGTAGAGCTGCCCTCAGAACAAGATGGAGGTCGAGCTGCCCTCAGGACAAGATGGAGGTAGAGCTGCCCTCAGAACAAGATGGAGGTAGAGCTGCCCTCAGGACAAGATGGCGGTAGAGCTGCCCTCAGAACAAGATGGAGGTAGAGCTGCCCTCAGGACAAGATGGAGGTAGAGCTGCCCTCAGAACAAGATGGAGGTAGAGCTGCCCTCAGAACAAGATGGAGGTAGAGCTGCCCTCAGGACAAGATGGAGGTAGAGCTGCCCTCAGAACAAGATGGAGGTAGAGCTGCCCTCAGGACAAGATGGAGGTAGAGCTGCCCTCAGAACAAGATGGAGGTAGAGCTGCCCTCAGAACAAGATGGAGGTAGAGCTGCCCTCAGGACAAGATGGAGGTAGAGCTGCCCTCAGAACAAGATGGAGGTAGAGCTGCCCTCAGGACAAGATGGAGGTAGAGCTGCCCTCAGAACAAGATGGAGGTAGAGCTGCCCTCAGAACAAGATGGAGGTAGAGCTGCCCTCAGAACAAGATGGAGGTAGAGCTGCCCTCAGGACAAGATGGGGGTAGAGCTGCCCTCAGAACAAGATGGAGGTAGAGCTGCCCTCAGGACAAGATGGAGGTAGAGCTGCCCTCAGAACAAGATGGAGGTAGAGCTGCCCTCAGAACAAGATGGAGGTAGAGCTGCCCTCAGGACAAGATGGAGGTATAGCTGCCCTCAGAATAAGATGGAGGTAGAGCTGCCCTCAGAACAAGATGGAGGTAGAGCTGCCCTCAGAACAAGATGGAGGTAGAGCTGCCCTCAGAACAAGATGGAGGTAGACCTGCTCTCAGGACAAGATGGAGGTAGAGCTGCCCTCAGAACAAGATGGAGGTAGAGCTGCCCTCAGAACAAGATGGAGGTAGAGCTGCCCTCAGGACAAGATGGAGGTAGAGCTGCCCTCAGAACAAGATGGAGGTAGAGCTGCCCTCAGAACAAGATGGAGGTAGAGCTGCCCTCAGGACAAGATGGAGGTAGAGCTGCCCTCAGAACAAGATGGAGGTAGAGCTGCCCTCAGGACAAGATGGAGGTAGAGCTGCCCTCAGGACAAGATGGAGGTAGAGCTGCCCTCAGGACAAGATGGAGGTAGAGCTGCCCTCAGAACAAGATGGAGGTAGAGCTGCCCTCAGAACAAGATGGAGGTAGAGCTGCTCTCAGGACAAGATGGAGGTAGAGCTGCCCTCAGAATAAGATGGAGGTAGAGCTGCCCTCAGAACAAGATGGAGGTAGAGCTGCCCTCAGAACAAGATGGAGGTAGAGCTGCCCTCAGAACAAGATGGAGGTAGAGCTGCCCTCAGGACAAGATGGAGGTAGAGCTGCCCTCAGGACAAGATGGAGGTAGAGCTGCCCTCAGGACAAGATGGAGGTAGAGCTGCCCTCAGAACAAGATGGAGGTAGAGCTGCCCTCAGAACAAGATGGAGGTAGAGCTGCCCTCAGAACAAGATGGGGGTAGAGCTGCCCTCAGAAGAAGATGGGGGTAGAGCTGCCCTCAGAACAAGATGGGGGTAGAGCTGCCCTCAGAAGAAGATGGGGGTAGAGCTGCCCTCAGAAGAAGATGGAGGTAGAGCTGCCCTCAGAACAAGATGGGGGTAGAGCTGCCCTCAGAAGAAGATGGGGGTAGAGCTGCCCTCAGGACAAGATGGAGGTAGAGCTGCCCTCAGGACAAGATGGAGGTAGAGCTGCCCTCAGGACAAGATGGAGGTAGAGCTGCCCTCAGAACAAGATGGAGGTAGAGCTGCCCTCAGAACAAGATGGAGGTAGAGCTGCCCTCAGAACAAGATGGGGGTAGAGCTGCCCTCAGAAGAAGATGGGGGTAGAGCTGCCCTCAGAACAAGATGGGGGTAGAGCTGCCCTCAGAAGAAGATAGAATAAATAGAATAGAATAAAAGTAGATTTCCCATCCAGGATGGAAATGTATACTTGGCATCACCTGACATTAAAATAATCACATGCACATACATTGTCACATCACACACACTTAAACCAGTCAGTCCATCCTACTGCGTAAACTGAAAACATAGAGGACATTGATACATTCGCTCACAAATGACTACTGCTCCAACTGCACTGGATAGATGAGTACATATACCGGTACAATTTACACTGCAGTTAGTAGTCCTACAGCACAAGCAACAGCACTTGGCCTGAAGCGTCTGCCAGAGGGAAACCTTACGAATTGAGGGTGTAGTAGAGGGTGGGAGGGGTCTGCCCCTGAGGGTGTAGAGGGTGGGAGGGGTCTCCACCTGAGGGTGTAGAGGGTGGGAGGGGTCTCCACCTGAGGGTGTAGAGGGTGGGAGGGGTCTCCACCTGAGGGTGTAGAGTGAGGGAGGGGTCTCCACCTGAGGGTGTAGTAGAGGGTGGGAGGGGTCTCCACCTGAGGGTGTAGAGGGTGGGAGGGGTCTCCATCTGAGGGTGTAGAGGGTGGGAGGGGTCTCCACCTGAGGGTGTAGAGGGTGGGAGGGGTCTCCACCTGAGGGTGTAGAGGGTGGGAGGGGTCTCCACCTGAGGGTGTAGAGGGTGGGAGGGGTCTCCACCTGAGGGTGTAGAGTGAGGGAGGGGTCTCCACCTGAGGGTGGAGTAGAGGGTGGGAGGCGTCTCCACCTGAGGGTGTAGAGGGTGGGAGGGGTCTCCATCTGAGGGTGTAGAGGGTGGGAGGGGTCTCCAACTGAGGGTGTAGAGGGTGGGAGGGGTCTCCACCTGAGGGTGTAGAGGGTGGGAGGGGTCGCCCACGTGTCTTCTTTTTGGAGGGTGTAGAGGGTGGGAGGGGTCTCCACCTGAGGGTGTAGAGGGTGGGAGGGGTCGCCCACGTGTCTTCTTTTTGGTTGCCTTGTGGAACAGACTGCTCAAATGTGCCTGTGATCAACCAGTTACTTTGCTGGCTGTGTTTACTATTCCAGTCAGTTTGCTTTTGTTCCTCACGCTCAGATGACCAAACTGTCATATTGAACATGAGGATGCTCTCCACCAAGCTGCTGTACACCCTCTCAAGAACATCCTGGCTGACCCCAAACCCTTTCAATTTCCTGATTAGAAACAGGCACGGGCAAATGTCTGCATTCTCTGTAAAGCTCAGCTTGTCCTCAATTTGTGTTCCTAGGTCTTTGAAACGCTCAAACATCTCCACTGGACCCTCTGTGGTCAGTTAATCAGAGAGGGCCCCATTCCTGAGGACCCTCTGTGGTCAGGGTCAGTTAATCAGAGAGGGCCCCATTCCTGAGGACCCTCTGTGGTCAGGGTCAGTTAATCAGAGAGGGCCCCATTCCTGAGGACCCTCTGTGGTCAGGGTCAGTTAATCAGAGAGGGCCCCATTCCTGAGGACCCTCTGTGGTCAGGGTCAGTTAATCAGAGAGGGCCCCTTTCCTGAGGACCCTCTGTGGTCAGGGTCAGTTAATCAGAGAGGGCCCCATTCCTGAGGACCCTCTGTGGTCAGGGTCAGTTAATCAGAGAGCGCCCCATTCCTGAGGACCCTCTGTGGTCAGGGTCAGTTAATTTAGAGAGGGCCCCATTCCTGAGGACCCTCTGTGGTCAGGGTCAGTTAATCAGAGAGGGCCCCATTAATGAGGACCCTCTGTGGTCAGTCAGTTAAAAAGTCCATGATCCAACATGTGAGGCCTCCGGTGACATTCAAGTCCAGCAGTCATTTCAGCAGTGTGTGTATATGCATTGTATTGAAAGCTGAACTAAAATCAATAACTAAAATGTGTGCATATGATTTTGCATGTTGAAGGTTCCATGTTCACCAAGGTCAGGGTAGCATCCTCAGTCTTCCTCTGTGCCTTATAGGTCCCGATGCTTTGTGTGGCTTAATATGTGACAGGCATGAGGCCACCTTGTTCTCTGGTATCTGAACAGGAGAGGAATTGGGGATGCTGTCACATATTTGGTTGACATTCGTCTTTAAAAATCAACGGTGTCAAATCTTCCTTAAGGTCATTTACAAAGGATGTACAGTCTGCAATGTGATTGTTCTCTGTTCTCTTCCTCTCTCCTCCCATCACTGCATTCCGTCCCATGCTTGTCTTGGATTCTTCTCTGTTCTCTTCCTCTCTCCTCCCATCATTGCATTCCGTCCCATGCTTGTCTTGGATTGTTCTCTGTTCTCTTCCTCTCTCCTCCCATCATTGCATTCCGTCCCATGCTTGTTTTGGATTGTTCTCTGTTCTCTTCCTCTCTCCTCCCATCATTGCATTCTGTCCCATGCTTGTCTTGGATTGTTCTCTGTTCTCTTCCTCTCTCCGCCCATCATTGCATTCCGTCCCATGCTTGTCTTGGATTGTTCTCTGTTCTCCTCCTCTCTCCTCCCATCATTGCATTCCTTCCCATGCTTGTCTTGGATTGTTCTCTGTTCTCTTCCTCTCTCTTCCCATCACTGCATTCCGTCCCATGCTTGTCTTGGATTGTTCTCTGTTCTCTTCCTCTCTCCTCCCATCACTGCATTCCGTCCCATGCTTGTCTTGGATTGTTCTCTGTTCTCTTCCTCTCTCCTCCCATCACTGCATTCCGTCCCATGCTTGTCTTGGATTGTTCTCTGTTCTCTTCCTCTCTCCGCCCATCATTGCATTCCGTCCCATGCTTGTCTTGGATTGCCTGTACAGAACCTCTGCTCCACTTTTAGCTTTCCACATGTTTGACCTAAATTAATTTTCTTTCTCCTTTACAGCATCCGTATCTACTTTCAGGAAAGAAAACTTAATTTAATTTTCAATTTCTTAGACACCCTTGGCTTGTTTTAGGGAAATACTCTGACAAATGTTGTGTTAATGACAGCATCCTCACAGAACTGGATGTAAGATGTGATATTGTCTGTCAACTCATGGGGTTCCCTACAACAGTCAAAGAACCCCCCACAGTCTGTGACATAAAGCAGTCTTTGAGCTCCTCCCTGCTCTCCTCTTTCCATGCCTGAATGGATTTCTCTACAGGTTTTCTGCATTTCACTAGCTGGCTGTATCTCAATAGGAGACGGACAACGTTATGGTCTGATTTCCTGATGGATGCTCTGCACACTGCCTTGTATGTGTCATCTATGTTGCCACAACACTGTTCCACAATGTGCGTTGAGCGAGTCGGACAAGTGACGTACTGTTGCAGAGTGGGGAGGAGAGAGCGTATTAAAATCCCCAAGCACAAATGCTGTCTGGTCAGCCGATCGTGAAATTGAAGCATTGAACCAGTCTGTAATCCTGTCAGCAGCTTCCTTATTGTTAGGTCCAGGCACGTACACTATATATACACTGCTCAAAAAAATAAAGGGAATACTAAAATAACACATCCTAGATCTGAATGAATGAAATATTCTTAATAAATACTTTTTTCTTTACATATTTGAATGTGCGGACAACAAAATCACACAAAAGTTATCAATGGAAATCAAATTTATCAACCCATGGAGGTCTGGATTTGGAGTCACACTCAAAATGAAAGTGGAAAACCACACTACAGGCTGATCCAACTTTGATGTAATGTCCTTAAAACAAGTCAAAATGAGGCTCAGTAGTGTGTGTGGCCTCCATGTGCCTGTATGACCTCCCTACAACGCCTGGGCATGCTCCTGATGAGGTGGCGGATGGTCTCCTGAGGGATCTCCTCCCAGACCTGGACTAAAGCATCCGCCAACTCCTGGACAGTCTGTGGTGCAACGTGGCGTTGGTGGATGGAGCGAGACATGATGTCCCAGATGTGCTCAATTGGATTCAGGTTTGAGGAATGGGCGGGCCAGTCCATAGCATCAATGCCTTCTTCTTGCAGGAACTGCTGACACACTCCAACCACATGAGGTCTAGCATTGTCTTGCATTAGGAGGAACCAAGGGCCAACTGCACCAGCATATGGTCTCACAAGGGGTCTGAGGATCTCATCTTGGTACCTAATGGCAGTCAGGCTACCACTGGCGAGCACATGGAAGGCTGTGCGGCCCCCCAAAGAAATGCCACCCCACACCATGACTGACCCACCGCCAAACTGGTCATGCTGGAGGATGTTGCAGGCAGCAGAACGTTCTCCACGGCGTCTCCAGACTGTCACATCTGTCACATGTGCTCAGTGTGAACCTGCTTTCATCTGTGAAGAGCGGCGAATTTGCCAATCTTGGTGTTCTCTGGCAAATGCCAAACATCCTGCACGGTGTTGAGCTGTAAGCACAACCCCCACCTGTGGACGTCGGGCCCTCACACCACCCTCATGGAGTCTGTTTCTGACCATTTGAGCAGACACATGCACATTTGTGGCCTGCTGGAGGTCATTTTGCAGGGCTCTGGCAGTGCTCCTCCTGCTCCTCCTTGCACAAAGGCGGAGGTAGCGGTCCTGCTGCTGGGTT
The DNA here is from genome assembly GCF_057628025.1 of Oncorhynchus mykiss. Classification (NCBI taxonomy): domain Eukaryota; kingdom Metazoa; phylum Chordata; class Actinopteri; order Salmoniformes; family Salmonidae; genus Oncorhynchus; species Oncorhynchus mykiss. The sequence continues at coordinate 72,176,969 of NC_143030.1, read as the reverse complement.
GTTGCCCTCTTACGGCCTCCTCCACGTCTCCTGATGTACTGGCCTGTCTCCTGGTAGCGCCTCCATGCTCTGGACACTATGCTGACAGACACAGCAAACCTTCTTGCCACAGCTAGCATTGATGTGCCATCCTGGATGAGCTGCACTACCTGAGAAACTTGTGTGGGTTGTAGACTCCATCTCATGCTACCACTAGAGTGAAAGCACCGCCAGCATTCAAAAGTGACCAAAACATCAGCCAGGAAGCATAGGAACTGAGAAGTGGTCTGTGGTTATCACCTGCAGAACCACTCCTTTATTGGGGGTGTCTTGCTAATTGCCTATAATTTCCACCTGTTGTCTATTCCATTTGCACAACAGCATGTGAAATGTATTGTCAATCAGTGTTGCTTCCTAAGTGGACAGTTTGATTTCACAGAAGTGTGATTGACTTGGAGTTACATTGTGTTGTTTAAGTGTTCCCTATATTTTTTTGAGCAGTGTATTTAAAAGTATGTGGACACCCCTTCAAATAAGTAGACTCGGCTATTTCTACCACACGTGTTGCTGACGGGTGTATAAAATCAAGCACACAGCCATGCAATCTCCATAGACAAACATAGCCAGTAGAATGACCTTACTGAAGAGCTCAGTGACTTTCAAAGTGACACTGTCATAGGATGCTTTCCAACAAGTCAATTTGTCAAATTTCTGCTTTGCTAGAGCTGCTCCGGTCAACTGTAAGTGCTGTTATTGTGAAGTGGAAACATCTAGGAGCAACAACGGCTCATCCGAGAAGTGGTAGGCCACACAAGCTCACAGAACGGGACCGCCGAGTGTTGAATTGCGAAGCGTGTAAAAATGATCTGTCCTCGGTTGCAACACTCATTACCGAGTTCCAAACTGCTTCTGGAAGCAACGTCAGCACAAGAACTGCTCGCCGCCATTGCACTCTGAAGCAGTGGAAATGCATTCTCTGGAGTGGTTATTATTTAGTGACCGCACATTTGACAGGGTGATCACTGGGAGCGGGTGATGGCATTCCCACCCCTGTAGTCTGTCTGTTTCTGACAGCACCTCTTGAGCCTCGTTTCTTCTTAGTTTCCCTTGTTGACTTGAAACAACCATCAGGCAATGCATTGCTGTTTTGGAGAGTGTGAGCTTTATCTCTGAAAGAGAGTAGAAACTCACGGGAGAAGTGGTGGTTGGTTGTGGTTGATTTACTCACTGACTACATACAACCTCGTGTAGTGATTGTACATGTTTTTGCATATTACAGCAATCCGGATGAACAGGGTCATACATGCAATGTAAAATCCACTTTCAAAATTGAGAGATATTGAGCAATATAACTATAAACAAACAAACAATTCACACAGGTGAGCTCAGGGATTGGCAGCAGCGCCGTGTCCTCAGAACAAGATGGAGGTAGGGACACTGGCCTGACTGTTCAGTATAGGTAGTACCTCGGTATTGGCTACCTCAGGTAATACCTCGGTATTGGCTACCTCAGGTAGTACCTCGGTATTGGCTACCTCAGGTAGTACCTCGGTATAGGCTACCTCAGGTAGTACCTCGGTATTGGCTACCTCAGGTAATACCTCGGTATTGGCTACCTCAGGTAGTACCTCGGTATTGGCTACCTCAGGTAATACCTCGGTATTGGCTACCTCAGGTAATACCTCGGTATTGGCTACCTCAGGTAGTACCTCGGTATAGGCTACCTCAGGTAGTACCTCGGTATTGGCTACCTCAGGTAGTACCTCGGTATTGGCTACCTCAGGTAGTACCTCGGTATTGGCTACCTCAGGTAGTACCTCGGTATTGGCTACCTCAGGTAGTACCTCGGTATTGGCTACCTCAGGTAATACCTCGGTATTGGCTACCTCAGGTAGTACCTCGGTATAGGCTACCGCAGGTAGTACCTCGGTATAGGCTACCTCAGGTAGTACCTCGGTATTGGCTACCTCAGGTAATACCTCGGTATTGGCTACCTCAGGTAGTACCTCGGTATAGGCTACCTCAGGTAGTACCTCGGTATTGGCTACCTCAGGTAGTACCTCGGTATAGGCTACCGCAGGTAGTACCTCGGTATAGGCTACCTCAGGTAGTACCTCGGTATAGGCTACCTCAGGTAGTACCTCGGTATTGGCTACCTCAGGTAGTACCTCGGTATTGGCTACCTCAGGTAGTACCTCGGTATAGGCTACCTCAGGTAGTACCTCGGTATTGGCTACCTCAGGTAGTACCTCGGTATAGGCTACCTCAGGTAGTACCTCGGTATTGGCTACCTCAGGTAGTACCTCGGTATAGGCTACCTCAGGTAGTACCTCGGTATAGGCTACCTCAGGTAGTACCTCGGTATTGGCTACCTCAGGTAGTACCTCGGTATTGGCTACCTCAGGTAGTACCTCGGTATAGGCTACCTCAGGTAGTACCTCGGTATAGGCTACCTCAGGTAGTACCTCGGTATTGGCTACCTCAGGTAGTACCTCGGTATAGGCTACCTCAGGTAGTACCTCGGTATAGGCTACCTCAGGTAGTACCTCGGTATTGGCTACCTCAGGTAGTACCTCGGTATTGGCTACCTCAGGTAATACCTCGGTATTGGCTACCTCAGGTAGTACCTCGGTATAGGCTACCTCAGGTAGTACCTCGGTATAGGCTACCTCAGGTAGTACCTCGGTATTGGCTACCTCAGGTAGTACCTCGGTATAGGCTACCTCAGGTAGTACCTCGGTATAGGCTACCTCAGGTAGTACCTCGGTATTGGCTACCTCAGGTAGTACCTCGGTATTGGCTACCTCAGGTAGTACCTCGGTATAGGCTACCTCAGGTAGTACCTCGGTATAGGCTACCTCAGGTAGTACCTCGGTATTGGCTACCTCAGGTAGTACCTCGGTATAGGCTACCTCAGGTAGTACCTCGGTATAGGCTACCTCAGGTAGTACCTCGGTATTGGCTACCTCAGGTAGTACCTCGGTATTGGCTACCTCAGGTAATACCTCGGTATTGGCTACCTCAGGTAGTACCTCGGTATAGGCTACCTCAGGTAGTACCTCGGTATAGGCTACCTCAGGTAGTACCTCGGTATAGGCTACCTCAGGTAGTACCTCGGTATAGGCTACCTCAGGTAGTACCTCGGTATTGGCTACCTCAGGTAGTACCTCGGTATAGGCTACCTCAGGTAGTACCTCGGTATAGGCTACCTCAGGTAGTACCTCGGTATAGGCTACCGCAGGTAGTACCTCGGTATAGGCTACCTCAGGTAGTACTTCGGTATAGGCTACCTCATGTAGTACCTCGGTATAGGCTACCTCAGGTAGTACCTCGGTATAGGCTACCTCATGTAGTACCTCGGTATAGGCTACCTCAGGTAGTACTTCGGTATAGGCTACCTCATGTAGTACCTCGGTATAGGCTACCGCAGGTAGTACCTCGGTATAGGCTACCGCAGGTAGTACCTCGGTATAGGCTACCGCAGGTAGTACCTCGGTATAGGCTACCGCAGGTAGTACCTCGGTATAGGCTACCTCATGTAGTACCTCGGTATAGGCTACCTCATGTGTGCACCAGATAGATGACAAGCTGGCTCTTTTTGTTTTGCTTTTTGTGTGTTTATGTGAATATTGATGTATACTGTATATTGTTGTGTATACTGATGTGTGTAGTATATATTGATGTGTTTTATGTGGATAGATGGGTATACAGGACTGATCTGTGAAAGAGGCGTTGGTCTCAGCATGACTAAAGGTTAAGTAAAAGTCTCAAAGGGACACTTCTGCCCTGACCCCAGAGCCTGCAGTCAAATTCAAGATACACCCATTTTCGGCTTATTTTCTGTCTGTTCAGTGGAAGTTTCCTAGACAGTGTGGCCTCCTTTTCTGTTAGTTAGAAATGTGTTTGGTTTTGACTCCCTCACCACTCCCTCCATCCATCCTCCCACCCTCGCCCTTTTCCCTCTCTCTCTCCCCCCTCCTCAATCTGTCCCGTCCTTCCTCCCTCAGTTCTTCATTTTCTCGCGGTCGGAGGTGTCTCCAGGAGAGTTTGAGTGCTGGGGTCACTTCGCTGAGCAGTGGGGGCTCAAGGCCTACATCACCTGGATGACCCTAGCAGTGTTCTTACTGCCAGCACTAATCATCACCGTCTGCCAGGTACTGTCTACTACTGAAACACACACACACACACACACACACACACACACACACACACACACACACACACACACACACACACACACACACACACACACACACACACACACACACACACACACACACGCACAGTCTTAATCATCACTGTTTGCCAGGTACGACAACAAGGACACAACACAGTGTGACGACAGAACAAACGTAGAATAGAAATTAGTCCTTTGCCTTTTTTCCCAAGACACACACACACATACACACACACACACATTGAGAGGAGCAGCGTCAGCCGCGGTGCGATGCTCCTGGAGGGTGCCTTGTTCTACGGTACAACCTGGGATCAGAGACCAGTAGCCCTCTTGTTACCAGTTCAGTTCCCATTTCATTATCATCCGCGTCTTAAACTATGGCTTTTTCCCAAATTGCACTCTATTCCTTAAATAGTGCACTATATCAGAGGAGGCTGGTGAGAGGAGCTATAGACAGGAGGCAGAGGAGAAGACAGGCTCATTGTAATGGCTGGAATGGAATCAATGGAATGGTACCAAACACATCAAACAAATGGAAACATTGATTTCATTCCAGTCATTACATTGAGCCTGTCCTCCTATTGCTCCTCCCACTAGCCTCCTCTGCACTACTTAGGGAAAAGAGTCCTTTAGGCTACTTGCCACCCCCGAGGCAATGAAATACACAGAATCCAAAAACTGAAGCATGTCAAGCATGAATAAAACGTGTTCTGTTTTGATGGAGCGGTATTTGGCAGGCATTGTTGAACAAGCTCCAGGGGGTCAGTTCTATCAGATCAGACTGAACAGGCTCAGTGGCTGGTGTTATGTAGCATCCCGTGGGAGATGTTTCCGATGGCCTAATTAACACAGCCCTCTGTAGACTCCCTGCTGTGTGGCCAGCCTGTCAGAACACTACCCACCGTGAGGTACCCCACAGGGAACCAGAATGTCAGACAAATGAACCAGAACCCAGCCAAAGATTAAGGACATTGAATTAATTAAATATTATTTGAAATCTTTCATATACTTTGAGTGTTTGATTTAACCTGCCTGGAGTTCCCCAGATCGGTGTGTTTGCCATTTCGGTGTGTTTGCCATTTCGGTGTGTTTGCCATTTCGGTGTGTTTGCCATTCTATTGGTTCCAATGTTCAAATCAAATCAAATGCTATTCGTCACATGCGCCGAATACAATAGGGTGTATACCTTGCAGTGAAATGACCCTAACCGACAGTGCGATTAATATATACAGGGGGGTGCCGATACAAAGTCAATATATACAGGGGGTACCGATACAGAGTCAATATATACAGGGGGTACAGAGTCAATGTGGAGGCTATATACACGGGGGTGCCGGTACAGAGTCAATGTGGAGGCTATATACAGGGGGGTGCCGGTACAGAGTCAATGTGCGGATGCACCGGTTAGTTGAGGTAGTATGTGCATGTAGGTAGAGTTATTAAAGTGACTATGCATAGATGACAACAGAGAGTGGCAGTGGTGTGGAGAGGGGAGGGGGGCAATGTGAATAGTCTGGGTAGCCATTTGACTAGATGTTCAGGAGTCTTATGGCTTGGGGGTAGAAGCTGTTTAGAAGCCTCTTGGACCTAGACTTGCCGCTCCGGTACCGCTTGCTCTGTGATAGCAGAGAGAACAGTCTATGACTAGGGTGGCTGGAATCTTTGACAATTTTCAGGGCCTTCCTCTGACACCACCTGGTATAGAGGTCCTGGATGGCAGGAAGCTTGGCCCCAGTGATGTACTGGGCAGTTCATACTGCCCTGTGTAGTGCCTCGCGGTCGGAGGCCGAGCAGTTGCCTCCGATGGTGCAGCTGTAGAACCTTTTGAGGATCTGGGGACCCATGCCAAATCTTTTCAGTCTCCTGAGGGGGGATATGTTTTGACATATCAAGTTCAAGACTCTCATGGTGTGCTTGGACCTTGTTAGTTTGTTGGTGATGTGGACACCAAGGAACTTGAAGCTCTCAACCTGCTCCACTGCAGCCCCGTCAATGATAATGGGGGCATGCTCAGTCTTCTTTTTCCTGTAGTCCACAATCATCTCCTTTGTCTTGATCACGTTGAGGGAGAGGTTGTTGTCCTGGCATGACATGGCCAGGTCTCTGACCTCCACTCTATAGGCTGTCTTGACGTTGTCTGTGATCAGGCCTACCACTGTTGTGTCATAGGCAAATTGAATGATGGGGTTGGAGTCGTGCTTGGCCGAGCAGTCATGAGTGAACAGGGAGTACAGGAGGGGGCTGAGCATGCACCCCTGAGGGGCCTCCGTGTTGAGGATCAGTGTGGCGGATGTGTTGTTACCTACCCTTGCCACCTGGCGGTGGCCTGTCAGGAAGTCCAGGATCCAGTTGCAGAGGGAGGTGTTTAGTCCCAGGATCCTTACCTTATTAATGAGCTTTGAGGGCACTATGGTGTTGAACCCTGAGCTGTAGTCAATGGATAGCATTCTCAAATAGGTGTTCCTTTTGTCCAGGTGGGAAAGGGCAGTGTGGAGTGCAATAGAGACAGCATCATCTGTGGATCTGTTTGGGCGGTATGAAAATTGGAGTGGGTCTATGGTTTCTGGGATAATGGTGTTGTTGTGAGCCATTATCCGGCCTTTCAAAACACTTCATGGCTACAGACATGAGTGCTACGGGTCATAGTCATTTAGGCAGGTTACCTTATTGTTCTTGGGCACAGGCACTATGGTGGTCTGCTTAAAACATGTTGGTATTACAGACTCGGACAGGGAGAGGTTGAAAATGTTAGTGAAGACACTTGCCAGTTGGTCAGCACATGCTCGCAGTACACGTCCTGGTAATCCATTTGGCCCTGCACTCTTGTGAATGTTGACCTGTCTAAAGGTCTTACTCACATTGGCTGCGGAGAGCGTGACCACACTGTCTTCCAGTACAGCTGGGGCTCTCATGCATGTTTCAGTGTTATTTGCCTCGAAGCGAGCATAGAAGTAGTTTAGCTAGTCCGGTAGGCTCGTGTCACTGGGCAGCTCTCGGCTGTGCTTCCCTTTGTAGTCTGTAATAGTTTACAGGCCCTGCCACATCCGACGAGCGTCAGAGCCGGTGTAGTACGATTCGATCTTAGTCCTGTATTGACGCTTTGCCTGTTTGATGGTTCATAGGATGGCATAGCTGGATTTCTTATAAGCTTCCGGGTTAGAGTCCCGCTCCTTGAAAGCGGCAGCTCTAGCCTTTAGCTCAGTGCGGATGTTGCCTGTAATCTATGGCTTCTGGTTGGGGTATGTACGTACGTACGGTCACTGTGGGGACGACGTCATCGATGCACTTATTGATGAAGCCAATGACAGCTGTGGTGTACTCCTCAATGCCATTGGAGGAATCCCGGAACATATTCCAGTCTGTGCTAGCAATCCTGTAGCTTACTTAGCATGTGCTTCATTTGACCACTTTTTTTATTGATCTAGTCACTGGTGCTTTCTTTTTTCATTTTTGCTTGTAAGCAGAAATCAGGAGGATAGAATTATGATCAAATTTGCCAAATGGAGGGTGAGGGGAAGCTTTGTGTGCATCTCTGTGTGTGGAGTATAGGTGGTCCAGAGTTTTTTTCCCTCTGGTTGCACATTTAACATGTTGATAGAAATGAGGTAAAACTGTTCCAGGCAAGCACAATCAAGCACAATCAAGCTCAGCCACAGTATTTGAAATTATTTCAAATAGTAGTTGAACCCAGGTCTGATCAAATGATGACCTTAACGTGGTTTGGCAGGACATTGTTCTAAGACCCAGACCTGGCCTGCTGGAGTCATGTGCTTTTTTCGGAAACAGAATTTAAGACTTTTAATTGAGTTACAAAGGACAATAAGTCTGTGTTTGGTGTCTGTGTTGGGATGATTGGGTTTAGGAATCTGTTCCAAAATAGTTTTTTATTGTCTACGTTAATTTTTTCTATTAGTTTTAACTATACTGAATAAAAAATATCAATGGAACATGCAACAATTTAAAAGATTTTACCGAGTTACAGTTCATATAAGGAAATGTGTCAATTTAAATAATTTCATTAGGCCTTAATCTGTGGATTTCTCATGACTTTGCAGGGGCGCAGCCATGGGTGGGTCTGGGAGGGCATAGGCCCACTCACTTGGGAGCCAGGTCCACCCACTGGGGAGCCAGGCTCAGCCAATCAGAATTATTTTTTCTCCACAAAATGGCTTTATTACAGACAGAAATACTCCTCAGTTTCATCAGCTGTCCGGGTGACTGGTCTCAGATGATCCCGCAGGTGAAGAAGCCTGAAGTGGAGGTCCTGGGCTGGCGTGGTTACAAGTGGTCTGCGCTTGTGAGGTCGGTTGGACGTACTACCAAATTCTCTATAAAGACGTTGGAGGTGGCTTATGGTAGAGAAATTAACAATAAATTATCTGGCAACAGCTCTGGTGGACATTCCTGCAGTCAGCATGCCAATTGCATGCTCCCTCAAAAGTTGAGACATCTGTGGCATTGTGTTCTGTGACAAAACTGTACATTTTAGAGTGGCCTTTTATTATCCCCAACACAAGGTGCGTAATGATGATTCTTGATATACCACACCTGTCAGGTGGATGGACTATCTTTTTTATTTTATTTAACCTTTATTTAATTAAGAACAAATTCTTATATACAATGAAAGGCCTCCTAAGGGGGGTGTGGGCTGGGATTAAAAATATAAACACAGGACAAAACACCCATCACGACAAGAGAGACACCACAACACTACATAAAGAGACACCACAACACTACATAAACAGAGACACCACAACACCACATAAAGAGAGACACTACAACACTACATAAAGAGAGACACTACAACACTACATAAAGAGACACCACAACACTACATAAAGAGAGACACCACAACACTACATAAAGAGAGACAACACAACACTACATAAAGAGAGACACCACAACACTACATAAAGAGATACCACAACACTACATAAAGAGAGACACCACAACACCACATAAAGAGAGACACCACAACACTACATAAAGAGAGACACTACAACACTACATAAAGAGACACCACAACACTACATAAAGAGAGACACCACAACACTACATAAAGAGAGACACCACAACACTACATAAAGAGAGACACTACAACACTACATAAAGAGACACCACAACACTACATAAAGAGAGACACCACAACACTACATAAAGAGAGACACCACAACACCACATAAAGAGAGACACTACAACACTACATAAAGAGAGACACCACAACACTACATAAAGAAAGACACCACAACACTACATAAAGAGACACCACAACACCACATAAAGAGAGACACTACAACACTACATAAAGAGAGACACCACAACACTACATAAAGAAAGACACCACAACACTACATAAAGAGAGACACCACAACACTACATAAAGAGAGACACCACAACACTACATAAAGAGAGACACCACAACACTACATGAAGAAAGAGGAGAAATCTATTTTTTAAAATCTCATTCCAGATCCGGATCTTCAGAGAGATTCACAACAACATCTATCTGAAGTCAGAGAGGATGGTGTCAGCAGAGCTCAAGAAAAACAATGCTGTCATCTTCCGCTTCCACAGAGTCAAAAAGGAGGACGGTAGAATGACAAGGGAGCGGGGGAGAGGAGGAAGAGGGGGGAGAGGAGGAGGAGGAGAAGGTGGGAGAGGAGGTGGAGGAGAAGGGGGAAGAGGGGGGAGAGGAGGAGGAGGGGGAAGAGGAGTAGGAGAAGGACAGCTTCTAAAGACTATGAACAACAACCCCTCCAGCTCCCCCTTCTCCCCCCTGTCTACAGCTGTGCCCCCATCAGACTGCTATGACTACCCGTCCCCCTGCCCACAGTGCAGCAGCAGTCACAATGACCACACAGCAGCAGCAGCAGCAGCGCAGCAAAACCCCTTCAACATCCCAGATAACCTCCCCGTCCCCTCCAACCCTGTCCTTAGTGACCGAAGGGGCTCCAGTACAGCTGTAGTTCCCAGATCACATGGCTCCCATGGCCCAGTCCCCTCTGGTGGATGTAGTGGTGGTTCAGTGCCTCCTAACAATGGCGGTTGCTACTGCCATGAGTCCTACACCTCCTTCGAGCTCCCCTCCTCCGCCCGGCATGTCCCCTCTCCACGCCCCTCCCTGGAGTACCCTCCCTCACCCCCACCCCCCTTGGCCCTGACTCCCCCCTCCATCTCCAAAGCCATGTCTAAGACGGTGAGGATGACTTTAGTGATAGTGTTGGTGTACACAGTCTGCTGGTCCCCCTTCTTCATCGTCCAGCTGTGGGCCGCCTGGGACCCCAACCCTCCAGACCAAGGTAAGAGGTCCAAGAAGCACACACGAACGCACATACAAGGGCTGTGGCAGTCATTACACTTTGTCAGTCGGTGATTGTCAAGGAAATAATTGCCGGTGTCCCGTAATTGACCGTTAATTAACATAAACTTATTTATCATCTCCTGGCTTCCACACATAGCCATTGATGTAGACCTTTGGAACATCTACATTTAAAAATGTATTTAATATAGTCTACACCATCACAACAAATCCATTATTTATTTTTGACAGGTCTAAAGAAACATGATATGAATAAAATGTAGTCTATTTCAGAAGAACAGAATAGCATACTCTGAGTTGTCCTTATGTTGGATCCTGATTTGTCTATGCCATATGGCTGTGGGCTACACTAGTTCATTTAGCTGACAAGATTTGCTTAGAATTCCGTGACATTATTTTATATGTTATAGTATGAAGAATACTATTGAACATAGCTGAATAAAATAGAAAGGATACTTTCTCCAAACGATTTCTGAGGGAGTGCGCACATGCATTTAACAAATTAACAAAGAAACAGGTCCTCCTATATGCTTAACTTAGAGTTATTTATGCAACTTTAGTTGTGATTCAAAGGTTGGGCTATATGTTTAGATTTTTTGTACATTCTAAGGCTGCATTTCAAATGATGATTTGAAAAAAGTATCATGAAAGGCATGAGCTCTGCTCTGTTTCTTGCGCAGGCTGTACACACTTCATCAGTCTCTCATTCACAATTTGACAAGCACTTAATAATGCCTTAAATTTCCCGCCGGCATCCCCCCCTGTGTGGCTGTAATGCCCCCTAAACCATGCCTTTTGAGGACAGTGGCCGTTGTGCCCTGGGCTGAATATAATCATTATAATTCCCTTCTACCGGCTGCGTGCTCTGAAGTACCTCTCACTCACATGGCTCTCTCAGATATCTCAATTATTATTAGCCAATGCCCGTCACGTGATTGGGTCTTTCTCACTGCCCACTCTTTTTTTTGTCAGCCAACAAGATGAGTAGGCCTGATGAACAGGAAAAGCACTAGCCTATGTCAATCTACAATTCCCCGTAGTATAAAAATCTGCCTATTCTATTGGTCAACTTGTCCTTCTGTGTGAGAAATAAATATTCCAAACACTCTGGGACAGTTGTGGGATGCGATAGATCCCCAAAGCAATGAGGCTGATGCAACAGATCAGAAGGTTTAGCTTAAAATGTTGATAAACTATTAAGCTATTTCTTCACATTATAAGAGCAGCAATGTGCACATTGCTATAAGGCTATAAGGGCGAATGTTCCAAAATTCAATCAATTCGTGGGAAAACACCATTCTTAAAAGTGATCACAAATGCATTAACGCTTTAAAACTTGTTCAGGATTGGTGGACTAGGCTACATGAGGTATGATACTAACCTTATTAAAACATATAGGCCTATGGGCTAGGCTACATGAGGTATGATACTGACCTTATTAAAACATATAGGCCTATGGGCTAGGCTACATGAGGTGTGATACAAACCTTATTAAAACATATAGGCCTATGGGCTAGGCTACATGAGGTGTGATACAAACCTTATTAAAACATATAGGCCTATGGGCTAGGCTACATGAGGTGTGATACTGACCTTATTAAAACATATAGGACTATGGGCTAGGCTACATGAGGTGTGATACTGACCTTATTAAAACATATAGGCCTATGGGCTAGGCTACATGAGGTATTATACTAACCTTATTAAAACATATAGGCCTATGGGCTAGACTACATGAGGTATGATACTGACCTTATTAAAACATATAGGCCTATGGACTAGGCTACATGAGGTGTGATACTGACCTTATTAAAACATATAGGCCTATGGGCTAGGCTACATGAGGTATGATACTAACCTTATTAAAACATATAGGACTATGGGCTAGGCTACATGAGGTATGATACTGACCTTATTAAAACATATAGGCCTATGGGCTAGACTACATGAGGTGTGATACTGACCTTATTAAAACATATAGGCCTATGGACTAGGCTACATGAGGTGTGATACAAACCTTATTAAAACATATAGGCCTATGGGCTAGACTACATGAGGTGTGATACAAACCTTATTAAAACATATAGGCCTATGGGCTAGACTACATGAGGTGTGATACAAACCTTATTAAAACATATAGGCCTATGGGCTAGGCTACATGAGGTGTGATACTGACCTTATTAAAACATATAGGCCTATGGGCTAGGCTACATGAGGTGTGATACAAACCTTATCAAAACATATAGGCCTATGGGCTAGGCTACATGAGGTATGATACTGACCTTATTAAAACATATAGGCCTATGGGCTAGACTACATGAGGTGTGATACTGACCTTATTAAAACATATAGGCCTATGGGCTAGACTACATGAGGTGTGATACTGACCTTATTAAAACATATAGGCCTATGGGCTAGGATACATGAGGTGTGATACTGACCTTATTAAAACATATAGGCCTATGGGCTAGGCTACATGAGGTGTGATACTAACCTTATTAAAACATATAGGCCTATGGGCTAGGATACATGAGGTGTGTGACTATGATTTGAAAACGTTGCATTAAAAGGCATGCGCTGTTTCTTGCCTTTACTGCACACAAGCTGGGCTTCATTCACAAGTGATAGTATATCATTCACAAGTGATAGTATATCATTCACAAGTGACAGGCAAATATTGTGACGCATCAGACTATTATTGATTTAATCTTGTCTTTACATATACTAAATAATATATGTGTGAAATTAGTTTGGATTTAGAATGGACCATTATCATGCACCCGTCTCGGAACGGGCAGGGGAAAAAAAGACATGTCATCTATGCACTTCAATAGCGAATGGAGGATGCAAGCAAAGCAATGTGCTTAATATGAGGAAACTTGAGAAATAAATATAGTCAGCCTATAAAAAGCTAATGGGATCCTCCTCTTTTTAATAGAGGCCTTCAAAACTCTGTTTTCTCACGAAAATGAATAGCCTAAAGAAATGATGCTCAACATTAGCTCATGGGCTCTCATTAAATCAAATCAATCTTTATTTGCCACATGCAGGCTAAAATAAAAAGTAATAATAAAAAGTAGCACAATAAAAATAACAATGACGAGTCTATATACAGGGGGCGCCGGTACCGAGTCAGTGTGGAGGCTATATACAGGGGACACCGGTACCGAGTCAGTGTGGAGGCTATATACAGGGGGCGCCGGTACCGAGTCAGTGTGCCGAGGTACAGGCTAGTTGAGGTAATCTGTACATGTACAGTGGGGCAAAAAAGTATTTAGTCAGCCACCAATTGTGCAAGTTCTCCCACTTAAAAAGATGAGAGAGGCCTGTAATTTTCATCATAGGTACACTTCAACTATGACAGACAAAATGAGGGAAAAAAATCCTGAAAATCACATTGTAGGATTTTTTATGAATTTATGTGTTTGGACAATAATAGTTTGTTGGTGATGTGAACATCAAGGAACTTGAAACTCGCATGCACATAGTACACACAGAAACACACACACAGAAACACACACTGAGCACACTGAGCTCCTCTGTATGTCCAAAAACACCCTGGAGTTTGCCTTAGATTTCAATACAGAGTGAATTTGATTCCTTTCAACCTCTAGACCCCAAGTTGTATTCTAAGTTTAATTTTGGGAATAAATCTATGGTGAATATAATATTTTAGTCATTGAGGTCAAAATAAATATGATCTTCTCTTCATATCCAGAACAGTGGAGGCTGGTGGGAGGATGTCTCATAATAATATAACGTATGAAAACCAAGTGTTTGATCAGTTATACCTGTCGATTTATCCCGTTGCATCCATTACTATGAGCACTTGCTCTGATTCACTGATTGACTATAATTTATGTAACACCACCGTAACATAACTCAACTCAACTAGCACTCTGTCAAGTGTTGGAGAGAAAGCCTATGTTGTTGTCCCAGTTTAGCTGGCAGTGTATGGTAAAGCAAAGCGGAGCAAATCAATAAGCCAAGTCATCGCTGACAGTACAGCTGCCTTCCAACTTCTAAACTCTGGGTTTATTTTTTCTTCTCTCATCTGAAGCACAGAACACACCTCAGTGTCAGTAAATGACCTGTTTTCATCCCCTGCTGCTCGCACACCCCTTACAGGTGTTCACATTTGTGTCCTAGAGGTGGAGGACGTCAGTGCAGAGAGGGAGGAGGTCAATGCAGAGAGGGAGGAGGTCAGTTCATAGTGTCCTAGAGGCGGAGGAGGTCAGTGCATAGTATCCTAGAGAGGGAGGAGGTCAGTGCAGAGAGGGAGGAGGTCAGTGCAGAGAGGGAGGAGGTCAGTGCATAGTGTCCTAGAGGCGGAGGAGGTCAGTGCATAGTATCCTAGAGAGGGAGGAGGTCAGTGCAGAGAGGGAGGAGGTCAGTGCAGCGAGGGAGGAGGTCAGTGCATAGTGTCCTAGAGGCGGAGGAGGTCAGTGCAGAGAGGGAGGAGATCAGTGCATAGTGTCCTAGAGGCGGAGGAGGTCAGTGCAGAGATGGAGGTCAGTGCAGTGTCCTAGAGAGGGAGGAGGTCAGTGCAGATTGTCCTAGAGAGCGAGGAGGCCAGCACATATTGTCATACATAAAAACTGAATATCAGAAGTTAGAAGTGGCCTAATTATATAGGTAAAGTTTCAAGGTTTTTGTTCCAGAAGGAAATTTACAGGACTTGTAATAGAGCCAAAAACTGGGGAATCGTGAACAGTTTGTCAGGTGCGTGAATGAGGACCCAAAAGCGAATTAACAAAACAGAGTTTCTTTAATGACGAAACACACGTAGGCTCAGATGGACAGGCAGATTCCGACAGGACAGGACAAGGTTAGATGAACAGGCAGATTCCGACAGGACAGGACAAGGTTGCAGCAAACACGACGATAGTCTGGTTCAGGCATGAGTAACACAAACGAGAATCCGACAAGACAGAAGCAGAAACAGAGAGAGATATAGAGACCTAATCAGAGGGAAAAAGGGAACAGGTGGGAAAAGGGGTGAACGAGGTAGTTAGAGAAGACAAGGAACAGCTGGGGGAAAGAGGGGAAGAAAAGGTAACCTAATACGACCAGCAGAGGGAGACAGGGTGAAGAGAAAGAACAGGAACAGGACACAACATGACAATACATGACAGTACCCCCCCACTCACCGAGCGCCTCCTGGCGCACTCGAGGAGGAAACCTGGCGGCAACGGAGGAAATCATCGATCAGCGAACGGTCCAGCACGTCCCGAGAGGGAACCCAACTCCTTTCCTCAGGACCGTACCCCTCCCAATCCACTAGGTACTGGTGACCACGGCCCCGAGGACGCATGTCCAAAATCTTACGGACCCTGTAGATAGGTGCGCCCTCGACAAGGATGGGGGGGGGGGGGGGGGAGACGAGCGGGGGCGCGAAGAACGGGCTTAACACAGGAGACATGGAAGACCGGGTGGACGCGACGAAGATATCGCGGAAGAAGAAGTCGCACTGCGACAGGATTAATGATCTGAGAAATACGGAACGGACCAATGAACCGCGGGGTCAACTTGCGAGAAGCTGTCTTAAGGGGAAGGTTCTGAGTGGAGAGCCAAACTCTCTGACCGCGACAATATCTAGGACTCTTAGTTCTACGCTTATTAGCAGCTCTCACAGTCTGCGCCCTATAACGGCAAAGTGCAGACCTGACCCTCTTCCAGGTGCGCTCGCAACGTTGGACAAAAGCCTGAGCGGAGGGGACGCTGGACTCGGCGAACTGAGATGAGAACAGCGGAGGCTGGTACCCGAGGCTACTCTGAAAAGGAGATAGCCCGGTCGCAGACGAAGGAAGCGAGTTGTGGGCGTATTCTGCCCAGGGGAGCTGTTCTGACCAAGACGCAGGGTTGCGAAAAGAAAGACTGCGTAAGATGCGACCAATAGTCTGATTGGCCCGTTCTGCTTGACCGTTAGACTGGGGGTGAAAGCCGGAAGAGAGACTGACGGAAGCCCCAATCAAACGGCAAAACTCCCTCCAAAATTGAGACGTGAATTGCGGACCTCTGTCCGAAACGACGTCTGACGGAAGGCCATGAATTCTGAAAACATTCTCGATGATGATTTGTGCCGTCTCTTTAGCAGAAGGAAGCTTAGCAAGGGGAATAAAATGAGCCGCCTTAGAGAACCTATCGACAACCGTAAGAATAACAGTCTTCCCCGCTGACGAAGGCAGTCCGGTGACAAAATCTAAGGCGATGTGAGACCACGGTCGGCAGGAGGGGAGTTACCGGACTTAGTCTGCGCGCAGACCGAACAAGCAGCCACAAAACGACGCGTGTCATGCTCCCGGGTGGGCCACCAAAAACGCTGGCGAATGGAAGCAAGCGTACCCTGAACGCCAGGGTGGCCGGCTAACTTGGCAGAGTGAGCCCACTGAAGAACGGCCAGACGAGTAGGAACGGGAACGAAAAGAAGGTTCCTAGGACAAGCGCGCGGCGACGGAGTGTGAGTGAGTGCTTGCTTTACCTGCCTCTCAATTCCCCAGACAGTCAACCCGACAACACGCCCCTCAGGGAGAATCCCCTCGGGGTCAGTGGAGGCTACTGAAGAACTGAAGAGACGAGATAAAGCATCAGGCTTGGTGTTCTTAGAGCCCGGACGATAAGAAATCACGAACTCGAAACGAGCGAAAAACAGCGCCCAGCGCGCCTGACGCGCATTAAGTCGTTTGGCAGAACGGATGTACTCAAGGTTCCTATGGTCAGTCCAAACGACAAAAGGAACGGTCGCCCCCTCCAACCACTGTCGCCATTCGCCTAGGGCTAAGCGGATGGCGAGCAGTTCGCGGTTTCCCACATCATAGTTACGTTCCGACGGCGACAGGCGATGAGAAAAATACGCGCAAGGGTGGACCTTGTCGTCAGAGAGGGAGCGCTGAGAAAGAATGGCTCCCACGCCCACCTCTGACGCGTCAACCTCGACAACGAACTGTCTAGAGACGTCAGGTGTAACAAGGATAGGTGCGGATGTAAAACGATTCTTGAGGAGATCAAAAGCTCCCTGGGCGGAAACGGACCACTTAAAGCACGTCTTGACAGAAGTAAGGGCTGTGAGAGGAGCTGCCACCTGACCGAAATTACGGATGAAACGACGATAGAAGTTCGCGAAGCCGAGAAAGCGCTGCAGCTCGACGCGTGACTTAGGGACGGGCCAATCAATGACAGCTTGGACCTTAGCGGGATCCATCTTAATGCCTTCAGCGGAAATAACAGAACCGAGAAATGTGACGGAGGAGGCATGAAAAGTGCACTTCTCAGCCTTCACAAAAAGACAATTCTCTAAAAGGCGCTGGAGGACACGTCGAACGTGCTGAACATGAATCTGGAGTGACGGTGAAAAAATCAGGATATCGTCAAGGTAAACGAAAACAAAGATGTTCAGCATGTCTCTCAGGACATCATTGACTAATGCCTGAAAGACAGCTGGAGCGTTAGCGAGGCCGAAAGGAAGAACCCGGTATTCAAAGTGCCCTAACGGAGTGTTAAACGCCGTCTTCCACTCGTCCCCCTCCCTGATGCGCACGAGATGGTAAGCGTTACGAAGGTCCAACTTAGTGAAAAACCTGGCTCCCTGCAGGATCTCGAAGGCTGAAGACATAAGAGGAAGCGGATAACGATTCTTCACTGTTATGTCATTCAGCCCTCGATAATCTATGCAGGGGCGCAGGGACCCATCCTTCTTCTTAACAAAAAAAAACCCCGCTCCGGCGGGAGAGGAGGAGGGGACTATGGTACCGGCGGCAAGCGCTACAGACAAATAATCTTCGAGAGCCTTACGTTCGGGAGCCGACAGAGAGTATAGTCTACCCCGGGGGGGAGTGGTTCCCGGAAGGAGATCAATACTACAATCATACGACTGGTGTGGAGGAAGAGAGGTGGCCCTGGACCGACTGAACACCGTGCGCAGATCGTGATATTCCTCCGGCACCCCTGTCAAATCACCAGGCTCCTCCTGTGAAGAAGAGACAGAGGAAACAGGAGGGATAGCAGACATTAAACATTTCACATGACAAGAGACGTTCCAGGAGAGGATAGAATTACTAGACCAATTAATAGAAGGATTATGACAAACTAGCCAGGGATGGCCCAAAACAACAGGTGTAAAAGGTGAACGAAAAATTAAAAAAGAAATGGTTTCGCTATGATTACCAGAGACAGTGAGGGTTAAAGGTAGCGTCTCACGCTGAATCCTGGGGAGAGGACTACCATCCAAGGCGAACAAGGCCGTGGGCTCCCTTAACTGTCTGAGAGGAATGTCATGTTCCCGAGCCCAGGTCTCGTCCATAAAACAGCCCTCCGCCCCAGAGTCTATCAAGGCACTGCAGGAAGCTGACGAACCGGTCCAGCGTAGATGGACCGACAAGGTAGTGCAGGATCTTGAAGGAGAGACAGGAGTAGTAGCGCTCACCAGTAGCCCTCCGCTTACTGATGAGCTCTGGCTTTTACTGGACATGAAGTGACAAAATGACCAGCGGAACCGCAATAGAGACAGAGGCGGTTGGTGATTCTCCGTTCCCTCTCTTTAGTCGAGATGCGGATACCTCCCAGCTGCATAGGCTCAGCACCCGAGCCGGCAGAGGAAGATGGTAGTGATGCGGAGAGGGGGGCAACGGAGAACGCGAGCTCCTTTCCACGAGCTCGGTGACGAAGATCAACCCGTCGCTCAATGCGAATAGCGAGTTCAATCAAGGAATCCACGCTGGAAGGAACCTCCCGGGAGAGAATCTCATCCTTTACCTCTGCGCGGAGACCCTCCAGAAAACGAGCGAGCAAAGCCGGCTCGTTCCAGCCACTGGAGGCAGCAAGAGTGCGAAACTCAATAGAGTAGTCTGTTATGGATCGATTACCTTGACATAGGGAAGACAGGACCCTGGAAGCCTCCTCCCCAAAAACAGATCGATCAAAAACCCGTATCATCTCCTCCTTAAAGTCCTGATACTGGTTAGTACACTCAGCCCTTGCCTCCCAGATTGCCGTGCCCCACTCACGAGCCCGTCCAGTAAGGAGAGATATGACGTAGGCGATACGAGCAGTGCTCCTGGAGTAAGTGTTGGGCTGGAGAGAAAACACAATATCACACTGGGTGAGGAACGAGCGGCATTCAGTGGGCTCCCCAGAGTAACACGGCGGGTTATTGATTCTGGGCTCCGGAGATTCGAAAGCCCTGGAAGTGGCCGGTGGATCGAGGCGGAGATGGTGAACCTGTTCTGTGAGGTTGGAGACTTGGGTGGCCAGGGTCTCAACGGCATGTCGAGCAGCAGACAATTCCTGCTCGTGTCTGCCTAGCATCGCTCCCTGGATCTCGACGGCTGAGTGGAGAGGATCCGAAGTCGCTGGGTCCATTCTTGGTCGGATTCTTCTGTCAGGTGCGTGAATGAGGACCCAAAAGCGAATGAACAAAACAGAGTTTCTTTAATGACGAAACACACGTAGGCTCAGATGGACAGGCAGATTCCGACAGGACAGGACAAGGTTAGATGAACAGGCAGATTCCGACAGGACAGGACAAGGTTGCAGCAAACACGACGATAGTCTGGTTCAGGCATGAGTAACACAAACGAGAATCCGACAAGACAGAAGCAGAAACAGAGAGAGATATAGAGACCTAATCAGAGGGAAAAAGGGAACAGGTGGGAAAAGGGGTGAACGAGGTAGTTAGAGAAGACAAGGAACAGCTGGGGGAAAGAGGGGAAGAAAAGGTAACCTAATACGACCAGCAGAGGGAGACAGGGTGAAGAGAAAGAACAGGAACAGGACACAACATGACAATACATGACACAGTTAGTACCATTATTCAGTACGGAAACGATTATATATTAATTTTTCTCTGTTGTTCCCAAAGAAAAGGAGGGGATTTATGACCTTTACCTCTTTATTGTGGTGTCCCAAGTGGCACAACTCGTCAATCCTTTTCACGGATGGGCTATTACAGCAGACGACTGGAGATATATGCAATGTCTGATTTGTTATTGCTACCCATCTACCAATCACGTCCCTTTATGAGCCTTTCGAAAAGCTCCCTGGTCTTTGAAGTTGAATCTGTGCTTGAAATTCAGTGCTTGACTGAGGGACCTTACAGATGTTGTATGTATGAGGGACAGAGGAAGGGGTGGTCATTCAAAAATCATGTCAACCCCTTTTATTTCACACAGAGTGAGTCCATATAACTTATGTGATTTGTAAAGCCAAATTTGACTTCTTAACTATACTGAAGAAAAATAGAAACGCAACATGAATCAATTTCAAAGATTTTGCAGAGTTACAGTTCATTTGAGGACATCAGTCAATTGAAATATATTTATTAGGCACTAATCTATTGATTTCACATGACTTGGCAGGGGCGCAGCCATGAGTGGGCCTGGAGGGCATAGAACCACCCACTTGGGAGTCAGGCACAGCCAATCAGAATGAGTTTTTCCACACAAAAGGGCTTTATTACAGACAGAAATACTCTGTTTTCTTTGCACTTTGACATTATGGAGTACTTTGTGTAGATCAACGACAAACAATCAGAATAAAAACGATTTCAATCCCACTTTGTTGCGTAACAACATGTAAAAACAGTTCAACTGTAGACTTTCTATAGGCTCTGTACCGTATATGTCTTTGTCTTGCCGTGTGTGGGTGTGTCTTTGCGTCATGTGTCCTCTCTCTCTATGTAGGCGTGGCGTTCACCATCCTGATGCTGCTAGCCAGTCTGAATTCATGTACCAACCCCTGGATCTACACCTTCTTCAGCAGCTCTGTGTCCAGGGAGCTACAGGCCCTGTTACGCTGCAGACCAAGAACCCCGCGCAGGGGCTCCATACCTGACGACTCCACCACCACACACACCTCCACCACCACACACACCTCCACCACCAAAGACAGCCTCTACTGACACACACACGTACGGTACCAGTCAAAAGTTTGGACACACCTACTCATTCAAGGGTCTTTCTTTATTTTTTGCTATTTTCTACATTGTAGAATAATAGTGAAGACATCAGAACTATGAAACAACACATATGGAATCATGTAGTAACCCAAAAAATTGTTGTCACAAATATATTTTATATTTGAGATTCTTCAAAGTAGCCACCCTTTGCCTTGATGAAAGCTTTGCACACTTTTGGCATTCTCTCAACCAGCTTCACCTGGAATGCTTTCCCAACAGTCTTGAAGGAGTTCACACATATGCTGAGCACTTGTTGGCTGCTTTTCCTTTACTCTGCGGTCCAACTCATCCCAAACCATCTCAATTGGTTGGGTGATTGTGCCAGGTCATCTGAAGCAGCCAGGTCATCTGAAGCAGCACTCCATCACTTTCCTTCTTGGTCTAATAGCCCATTCACAGCCTTGAGGTGTGTTGGGTCATTGTCCTATTGAAAAACAAATGATAGTCCCACTAAGCGCAAACCAGATGGGATGGCGTATCACTACAGAATGCTGTGGTAGCCATGCTGGTTAAGTGAGCCTTGAATTAAAAAAAAAATCACAGACAGTGTCACCAGCAAAGCACCCCACACCATCACACCTCCTCCTCCATGCTTCACGGTAGATCTCACAAAGACACGGCGGTTGGTCTCAAATTTGGACTCATCAGACCAAAGGACAGATTTCCACCGGTCTAATGTCCATTGCTTGTGTTTCTTGGCCCAAGCAAGTCTCTTCTTATTGGTGTCCTTTAGCAGCGGTTTCTTTGCAGCAATTTGACCATGAAGGCCTGATTCACACAGTATCCTCTGAACAGTTGATGTTGAGATGTGTCTGTTACTTGAACTCTGTGAAGCATTTATTTGGGCTGCAATTTCTGATGCTGGTAACTCTAATGAACGTATAGTCTGCAGCAGCGGTAACTCTGGGTCTTCCTTTCCTGTGGCGGTCCTCATAGGAGCCAGTTTCATCATTGCGCTTGATTGTTTTTGTGACCGCACTTGAAGAAACTTTAAAAGTTCTTGAAATTTTCCGTATTGACTGACCTTCATGTCTTAAAGTAATGATGGACTGTCGTTTCCCTTTGCTTATTTGAGCTGTTCTTGCCATAATATGGACTTGGTATTTTACCAATCTATCTTCTGTATACCAACCCCACCTTGTCACAACACAACTGATTGGCTCAAACGCATTAAGAAGGAAAGAAATTCCACAAATTAACTTTTAACAAGGCGCACCTGTTAATTGAAATGCATTCCAGGTGACTACCTCATGAAGCTGGTTGAGAGAACTTCAAGAATGTGCAAAGCTGTCATCAAGGCAAAGGGTGGCTACTTTGAAGAATCTACATTTTTGTAACACTTTTTTGGTTACTACATGATTCCATATGTATTATTTCATAGTTTTGATGTCTTCACTATTATTCTACAATGCATAAAATAGTACAAATAAAGAAAAGCCTTGAATGAGTAGGTGTGTCCAAACATTTGACTGGTACTGTATATACACACGTGTAGCTATATAGAGAAGACACAAGCACAAAATGCACACACACTCCACCGAGAACAGCTTGTACTGTCTCTCTCTCTCTCTCACACACACACACACACACACACACACACACACACACACACACACACACACACACACACACACACACACACACACACACACACACACACACACACACACACACACACACACACACACACACACACACACACACACACACACACACACACACACACACACACACACACACACACACACACACACACCTTTGACCATCGGACAGCCCGCACTGACCCCAACATGGAAACAAGGACAGCTGTGTTATGGCCGGGAAGGAAGGACCCCTATGAAATATCACCTGTCTGTCTGCCCCTTCTGTCTCCTCACCCTCTCACCGAGGAGGTTGTTATTGAACGAGAGGAAAAACGTGAGTGAGCCATGAAATACAGACCTAAACAGCATGGAATATAAACGTACTGTACATTGATTCATTTGAGGCTACTGTCTCTACATCTCTGTTTCTGTCTAAACAGAATAGTACAATTATAGTAGGAATGTGATTCCCTTCACGGCTAGTCACTTCACCCCATGCAAGAGAACAGGAGGAATGAACTGCATGCCTAATGTACAAAGCTCGCTACGGCTATGCAGAGAGAGAGAGAGAGAACTGGAAAGGACGTTTCTTGGAAGAAGAACAAACACAGGATGACAGGGATATTGCAACTCTCAGAGCAATTCTTTGAGAAAGGTCAGAAGAGGGAAAGCATTATGGATAAACTTCAGTAAATCAACTAAATGGATTCTAAATGCATGCTTGAGGTGGAATTCAGAATTCATCAACTCAAGTTTCAAGAACAGAAAGAATGAACAATGGTGACTTGTGAAAGGCTGGGGAAGAGAGGAGAAACACTCAATGATGCAGTAACATCAGGCCTAGAGAGGTATCTGAATAAATGATACTAGACACGAGAGAGAGTAAGAGAGAGAGAGAGCAGACATATATAGTACTTGTTAGAAGTGCAACACCACCCTTATGTCTGAGTGTCATGTGTATAACTCATAAACACAACGTGACTCTTCACACCCTGGCTGAGAGACACACTGAGGTGCACAACTAATTAACTTCTGTAAATAACAATGAAAGATATGAAAATAAAGATATCACATTGCTAATATGCAGCGATGACCATATCTTGGTGTCAAGTGCACGCACAAGTAATAACACAGCGCGTAAAATAAATGAAGGAATTGATCGAACGAAAACCACACAACAAAGGAAACTACAAATATAACGTTTTGCAACAGCACACACCAGTGTATGACCATTCCATTTAAATCGATTCAAATTGTATAATATATTTATTTAAAGTATGTCAGAGGAACAGTACGATCATTAGTATTTATAAATTGTGTAAGAGATGATGAATGCATGTACGATATTTATCCTATAATTGTAAAGGCTCCGACAGAGATGTACTTGAGAAAAGTAATACAGAACAAAAAAGACGAAATACCAAATATTTGAATACTACAGTATCTATATAGGAAACAAAGCATAATCACATGTTCAAGTCTTAAGCACAGTAACAATGCAGATGACATTTCTAAGATGAATTTAGCACACTTTAGTAGGCCTAAAATGACTTGTTTTGTTTAAATATAGAATGAGTGCATCAAATCCAATCTAATCACATTGTATTTGACACAGGCGCCAAGTACAACAGATTACAACCTTACCGTGAAATTAAAAAGTTAAGAAAATATTTACCAAATAAAGTAAAGTTTTAAAAAAGTAACAAAAATAATCCTTAGTGTATTATGGTGAAACTATCATTCCGTTGATATCAGGATCCAAATTAGCCTGGTCTCAGATCTGTTTGTGCTGCTTTGCCCACATCTATGGTCATTGTCATGGCAAGGCAGACCAAACAAATCTGAGACCAGGCTAGATCCAAGTCACTCACAGCCAAACAAAGTGCCTGTATTGTTGTAGCAGCAATGTAAGATATAGTAGAGAGAGAGGCCTCCCTAGCCAGGTCCTAGATCTGTTTGGGCTGTCTTGCCAACTGACCATAGGAATTGGCACAAGACAATACAAACAGATCTGTGACCAGGCTAGGGCCCCCTCCTAGGACAATATGATACAGTATTTTCTATCATAGAGGGGCCTCCCTCCTAGGATAATATAATACTGTATTTACTTTAGTTCTAGGGCCTCCCTCCTAGGACAATATAATACTGTATTACTGTAGTAGATGTGTCTCCCTCCTAAGACAATATAATACAGTATTTACTGAAGTAGAGGGGTATCTCTCCCAGAACAATATAATAGTGTATTTATTGTAGTAGAGGGGCCTTCCTTCCTAGGACAATATAATACTGTATTTACTGTAGTAGAGAGGGTTGCCTCCTAGGAAAATATAGTATTTAACTGATTGTAGTAGAGGGGCCTCCCTCTCAGGAAAATACAATACTGTATTTACTGTAGTAGAGGGGCCTCCCTCTCAGGAAAATACAATACTGTATTTACTGTAGTAGAGGGGCCTGCCTCCTATGGCAATTCAGTACTGTATTGACTGTAGTAGAGGGGCCTCCCTCCTAGGACAATACAATACTGTGTTTACTGTAGTAGAGGGGCCTTCCTTCCTTGGACAATATAATACTGTATTTACTGTAGTAGAGGGAAATGCCTCCTATGGCAATTCAGTACTGTATTGACTGTATTAGAGGGGCCTCCCTCCTAGAACTATACAATATTGTATTTACTGTAGTAGAGGGGCCTCCCTCCTAGAACAATACAATACTGTATTTACTGTAGTAGAGGGGCCTCCCTCTCTTTTAGGATGAATCTAACCAGGTTATTATTAGGCAGACAGACAAACCACAAAGGACAGGGATCAGTTTCATATTACATCAGACTTTGAGTCATGCTATATGTTCCAGATATGTTTTTATCTCTTATTTATTCCATGTCTAAACAAACGAGAAAAGTAAATATGTCAGTTCACATTGTTACTACCTTCTGTTGACGTATGTACAGATGTATGTTTTCGTTATATTTTCCATTCCTTTACTTTGAAATGATTATATACTACATAGATCCTTCATGCATGACATACTTGTGACGATAATAATCTGTTACAAGTGTTTGGTAAGATCATTATTACTATGAGCTACATACACTGAGTATACCAAACATTGCGAACACCATACTAACGTTGAGTTGCACCCCCCGCCCCCTTCAATTCATCAGGGAAAGGACTCTACAAGGTGTCGAAAGTTCATTGCAGTTCTTGACTCAAACCAGGTGCACCTGGCACCTTCTACCATTCACCATTCAAAGGCACTTAAATATTTAGTCTTGCCCATTCACCCTCTGAATAACACACATACACAACCAACAATTGTCTTAAGGCTTAAAAATATTTTTATAACCTGACTCCTCCCCTTCATCTACACTGATTGAAGTGGATTTAACAGGTGACATCAATAAGGTATCATAGCTTTCACCTGGATTCGACTGGTCAGGCTACGTCATGGAAAGACCAGGTGTTCATAATGTTTTGTACACTCAATGTACGTACATGTTGTATCTTTATCTGTGTATAATAAAATTAAATCCATATATCAATGTGTCTACCAATTGTGTGGTTTGTGAACTCAACATATGTGGCCAGATGGTGCAGTATAAGTATAGGAGGTCAATTACAGTAGACTGAGGGTCATGGTGACTCAACACTTCTCTATGATTTGTGTTCAATATTATGTCCTTGATACACTGCCGAGCCAAGCCAAGTCAAGCAGAACCGTGGTTTTCACATTCCCGAGCCAAGTCAAGCAGAACCGTGGTTTTCACATTCCTGAGCCAAGCCAAGCCAAGTAGAACCGTAGTTTTCACACTACTGAGCCAAGCAGAACTGTCGTTTTCACACTTTTGAGCCAAGCAGAACTGTCATTTTCACACTACTGAGCCAAGCCAAGCCAAGCCAAGCCAAGCCAAGCAAAACCGTAGTTTTCACACTACTGAGCCAAGCCAAGCCAAGCAGAACCGTAGTATTCACACTACTGAGCCAAGCAAAGCCAAGCAGAACCGTAGTTCTCCAGTCTGGTTACTCATGATCCACCATAGTTGCGGTAACCTTGAAGGAATGATGTGATAAGGAAATATCCACGCCAGTGTCAAAAAACTTCTGTGGGTTCTCTTCTGGAACAGAGATGATCTTTATCTGTCCAGGACACTCTCTAGCCTGGCTTTCATATATTTTCAATCCGCCATAGATTGAACCAGGAATAACATGGTCACACAGCTATGTTCCCTAGGAATAACATGGTCACACAGTTGTTCCCTAGGAACTTTTATTTTTTATTTTACCTTTATTTAACCAGGCAAGTCAGTTAAGAACAAATTCTTATTTTCAATGACGGCCTAGGAACAGTGGGTTAACTGCCTGCTCTTGTCAGCTCGGGGGTTTGAACTTGCAACCTTCCGGTTACTAGTCCAACGCTCTAACCACTAGGCTACCCTGCAGCTATGTTCCCTAGGAATAGTATGGTCACACAGCTATGTTCCCTAGGAATAACATGGTCACACAGTTGTTTCCTAGGAACAGCAGCTATGTTCCCTAGGAATAGTATGGTCACACAGCTACGTTCTCTAGGAATAACATGGTCACACAGCTACGTTCTCTAGGAATAACATGGTCACACAGCTACGTTCTCTAGTAATAACATGGTCACACAGCTACATTGTCTAGTAATAACATGGTCACACAGCTACGTTCTCTAGGAATAACATGGTCACACAGCTACGTTCTCTAGGAATAACATGGTCACACAGCTACGTTCTCTAGTAATAACATGGTCACACAGCTACGTTCTCTAGGAATAACATGGTCACACAGCTACGTTCTCTAGGAATAACATGGTCACACAACTACGTTCTCTAGTAATAACATGGTCACACAACTATGTTCTCTATGAATAACAAGGTCACACAACTACATTCTATAGGAATAACCTGGTCACACAACTACGTTCTATAGGAATCACATGGTCACACAACTACATTCTATAGGAATAACCTGGTCACACCACTACGTTCTATAGGAATCACATGGTCACACAACTACATTCTATAGGAATAACCTGGTCACACAACTACGTTCTATAGGAATCACATGGTCACACAACTACATTCTATAGGAATAACATGGTCACACAGCTACATTCTATAGGAATAACATGGTCACACAGCTACATTCTATAGGAATAACATGGTCTCACAGTTATGTTCTCTCGGAATAACATGGTCACACAGTTGTTCTCTGGGAATAACATGTTCACACAGCTACGTTCTCTAGGAATAACATGGTCACACAGCTACACAGCCGGCTAAGCGTGTCCATCTGTGGCACAAGCACAACTAAAGACTAGAGAAACAAGAGGATGGGAAGAAAAACAGAAACAAGATTTCCTCAAGAAATACAATATCATTCCTAGAAACATTTCCCTATTGTCTATTAACATGTCTTCGCAGGGGCAGTCTTGCCTATCAGACTTGCCTGACCGGGGACGAACATGAAACACCAATGTCTGTTATAATCTTGAATGCTGTCAGAGGACCTTTATAGATGGCAGTCAGACCAGGACTAGTGGTCATTTGTAATATGCCAGGTGCTCAGTTCAGAGCTCCGGCTGTGCCCAGAGGAATTTTTTATTACTTTAAGCATCCGCTTTGGCCTGCCTGGAGTGCCAGATCGACAAGGATTGCAGTTATTGGACTATTCTATTGTCCCGTTAAGCCAGGCAAGCTCAATCAAGCGCAGATAAAGGCATTTTAAATTATTTAAAATAGTATTTGAACACAGGACTTTGTTCATATAGAGGACTCATGCTGATTGCATCTGGGTTCGGCTCATTCTGTCTGATGTCTCCAGTCAAGGTCACTTCTTCATTACAGAGACGGCTCTGCAGGGTCGGCTGCCTGGATCGGTGCGTGTGTGTGACAGGGTATGACAGAGGGTGTGTGTGTGTGTGTGTGTGAGTGTGAGTGCGTGAGTGAATGAGAGAGAGAGAGAGAGAGAGTATTAGAGAAATGAACAACCTGCTGTGTGACTGTATGAATGGCCTGCCCGGTGACATACAAGGTTGATGTAACAGAACATGATGTAACAGAATAGGAAAAGCAAACAATCTGGTCAAACCATCACGTTATTCAAATACAAAGCTTTTCTTTCTTTCTCTCTTTCATTCCCTTGATGACTTTTTATTTAGCGAGGCGTATCTAGAGACTAGTTGGTCAGAACAGCTGCAAATATTATTTTGGGAGTTTGTTTCTTACCAGGACAGGCAATTGCGGTGCCAATACTTACGACTAAAGTTGAACTGCAACTGTTTGCAACCTCATCAGTCATACTCTGAATATAGTCACACATTGTTTTGTTAAGCTGGATATCGAAATCCCCCAAATTGCTCTGTGAATACTTTTGACAGGAGTTTGTTTTTGTATTATTTGTATTATCGCTTGAGGTTATTTTGTTTAGCGGCCAATATAATCAGGGTGAAAGTTTATTGCTTAACACCCACCTGTTGTTGCCATGGTTATGGAGTGTTTTCTTTCTAGGCCTGTGTTTTTCCATGCCTGTTGAAGAACCTGGGATTTGTCCAACCTGGTAAAAACAGACATGTGGTCCAGAGAGAAACAAGTGATATCTTTTTATGAGCGCTCTTTTCTTTCTTTTGTAGTTCTTTTCCAGGTTTTATGGGAAATGTAGGTCTAAGAAAAATACCTGCTCTTGCGCACTTTACAATTGCATTTCACAGACACTGAAATATAGTATGTTAGCATGTCTGAGTCTTTTGAAATGTGTTTCAAAACATAATTGCTGTGTCATGGTGCTGTGACCAGTGGGTGTGAAAGACAGAGAAACTCTCAGATGATTTACTTGGAGCCCACTGGGCATAACCCGGTAGAATCAACATTGTTTCCACATCATTTCAACCCCAAACATCGATGTGATGTCATTGAATCAACATGGAAAACGGATTGGATTTGCATAAAGTCATCAACATACGGGCATTCCGTCTTTTTTTCCCTAACCTTTGAACCTAAATCTAATGACATGGTAACATGTTTGATTGATTTCAAGTTGAATTCACCAAATCTGAACTCAACCAAATGTAAATCAAAATGTTGAATTGACATCTGTTCCCAGTGGCTATTCCCTTTGAAGTGCACTACTTTTGATCAGAGTTTTATTATAGGGAATAGGGTGCCATATGGGACAGGCCTATAGGCCTACTGTCAGAAACATACTGTAAAACAATTCCCATAGATCAATGGTGAGCGTTACAGCATATGAACCATCCGTTATTCTCAGTAACATACCAGTGTGTGCTGTTCAGCCACAGGTGGTACTCTACTGTATCAAACCAAATATATAACATAATAACTCTTCTATTACTGTTGATGGCTTACTAAACTGTTATGTTCAGCTCTTCAGCAACGAAACCCTCCTCCAAACTGAAGGGCCTCAACAAAGGCGTCCGTCCGTCTGTCCGTCTGTCTGTCTGTCTGTCTGTCTGTCTGTCTGTCTCTGTATTTTTCTCTCTCTCTCTCTGTCTGTCTGTGGTAGAAAACAGCCGGTCGGGACCGGTAGCTACTACTTCATTTGAAATGAATTTACGTGACGCCAGTTTCCACTCCTATGGTGTCTGCGGCCCAGAGCCCCAGCCTGGCTGTGTGTGTGTGTGTGTGTGTGTGTGTGTGTGTGTGTGTGTGTGTGTGTGTGTGTGTGTGTGTGTGCGTGCGGAGGCCTCCGGAGCAGAGCCTGTTTTACACCTCCTGACAGAGAACAGACACAATGCTACACTACAGTACACTACAACCCAATTACCCCATGCTCTAATTCAGGGTTTCCCAAACTCCTCCATGGTTGGAGTGCCCTTCTCCCAATCCTAACCCCACACTCTAAATCCTAACCCCACACTCCAAAACCTAACCCCACACTCTAAATCCTAACCCCACACTCTAAATCCTAACCCCACACTCTAAATCCTAACCCCACACTCCCAATCCTAACCCCACACTCCCAATCCTAACTCCACACTCCCAATCCTAACCCCACACTCTAAATCCTAACCCCACACTCCCAATCCTAACCCCACACTCCCAATCCTAACCCCACACTCCCAATCCTAACCCCACACTCCCAATCCTAACCCCACACTCTAAATCCTAACCCCACACTCTAAATCCTATACCCCACACTCCCAATCCTAACCCCACACTCCCAATCCTAACCCCACACTCTAAATCCTAACCCCACACTCTAAATCCTAACCCCACACTCCCAATCCTAACCCCACACTCTAAATCCTAACCCCACACTCCCAATCCTAACCCCACACTCCCAATCCTAACCCCACACTCCCAATCCTAACCCCACACTCCCAATCCTAACCCCACACTCTAAATCCTAACCCCACACTCTAAATCCTAACCCCACACTCCCAATCCTAACCCCACACTCCCAATCCTAACCCCACACTCTAAATCCTAACCCCACACTCTAAATCCTAACCCCACACTCCCAATCCTAACCCCACACTCTAAATCCTAACCCCACACTCCCAATCCTAACCCCACACTCCCAATCCTAACTCCACACTCTAAATCCTAACCCCACACTCCCAATCCTAACCCCACACTCCCAATCCTAACCCCACACTCCCAATCCTAACCCCACACTCTAAATCCTAACCCCACACTCTAAATCCTAACCCCACACTCCCAATCCTAACCCCACACTCCCAATCCTAACCCCACACTCTAAATCCTAACCCCACACTCTAAATCCTAACCCCACACTCCCAATCCTAAACCCACACTCAAAATCCTAACCCCACACTCTAAATCCTAACCCCACACTCTAAATCCTAACCCCACACTCTAAATCTTAACTCCACACTCTAAATCCTACATACGGAGCCAGAGATGGGCTAGCAGACAGACTCTCTGGCTGACTTTCTTTTCAACAACTATCAGTGAACTGAAGAAATGTTGATAAAAGTAATGGGCTGTTGTATGTTTCATCGATCATGAGGAATGTGTAATCATTCACAGGACACAGCTCACCACATTAACTAATACTGTTACCCCACCCTCAAACAACTGAAACAGATGGGATTTCTCTTTTCAACAATGATGATGTTATCCAGTCAATTGCTGCTGGATGTTTCCCCTCTTCTGTTTAATCTCTTATTCGTGTGAAGAATTTGTAACCTCTAGGTAGGCAGAACAATTACAACTAATGTATTTATTTACATATAGTCTCATGAAAGTACTGTGTTGATATATTGTACAACTAATAAAGAAACAAAGAAAACTATTCCTGTACTTAAACATTTAAACCTTTCCCAGTGGACAAAACTGGTTGCAATGACACAATTTCAACCATATTTCAACCAGCAATGACATCTGTTCATGCAACTGTTCACTCTGGGTTGCTGACGTGTGCACTACTATTCCCTATATTCCAAATGTCTCTGGTCAAAAGTAGTGCACTAAATAAGGAATATTGTGCCATTTGGGACCATGACTAGGTTCACGGCTGAAGACAAATATAGTCGATGTTAATCCAAGAGGCCCTAGCAACACAGCGGATGGCATTTAGATAGGTGGTGTTAATCCAAGAGGCCCTAACAACACAGCGGATGGCATTTAGATAGGTGGTGTTAATCCAAGAGGCCCTAACAACACAGCGGATGGCATTTAGATAGGTGGTGTTAATCCAAGAGGGCCTAGCAACACAGCGGATGGCATTTAGATAGGTGGTGTTAATCCAAGAGGCCCTAACAACACAGCGGATGTCATTTAGATAGGTGGTGTTAATCCAAGAGGCCCTAACAACACAGCGGATGGCATTTAGATAGGTGGTGTTAATCCAAGAGGGCCTAGCAACACAGCGGATGTCATTTAGATAGGTGGTGTTAATCCAAGAGGCCCTAACAACACAGCGGATGGCATTTAGATAGGTGGTGTTAATCCAAGAGGGCCTAGCAACACAGCGGATGTCATTTAGATAGGTGGTGTTAATCCAAGAGGCCCTAACAACACAGCGGATGTCATTTAGATAGGTGGTGTTAATCCAAGAGGCCCTAACAACACAGCGGATGTCATTTAGATAGGTGGTGTTAATCCAAGAGGGCCTAGCAACACAGCGGATGGCATTTAGATAGGTGGTGTTAATCCAAGAGGCCCTAACAACACAGCGGATGGCATTTAGATAGGTGGTGTTAATCCAAGAGGCCCTAACAACACAGCGGATGGCATTTAGATAGGTGGTGTTAATCCAAGAGGCCCTAGCAACACAGCGGATGGCATTTAGATAGGTGGTGTTAATCCAAGAGGCCCTAACAACACAGCGGATGGCATTTAGATAGGTGGTGTTAATCCAAGAGGCCCTAGCAACACAGCGGATGGCATTTAGATAGGTGGTGTTAATCCAAGAGGCCCTAGCAACACAGCGGATGTCATTTAGATAGGTGGTGTTAATCCAAGAGGCCCTAACAACACAGCGGATGGCATTTAGATAGGTGGTGTTAATCCAAGAGGCCCTAACAACACAGCGGATGGCATTTAGATAGGTGGTGTTAATCCAAGAGGCCCTAGCAACACAGCGGATGGCATTTAGATAGGTGGTGTTAATCCAAGAGGCCCTAACAACACAGCGGATGTCATTTAGATAGGTGGTGTTAATCCAAGAGGCCCTAACAACACAGCGGATGGCATTTAGATAGGTGGTGTTAATCCAAGAGGCCCTAGCAACACAGCGGATGTCATTTAGATAGGTGGTGTTAATCCAAGAGGCCCTAGCAATACAGCGGATGTCATTTAGATAGGTGGTGTTAATCCAAGAGGCCCTAACAACACAGCGGATGGCATTTAGATAGGTGGTGTTAATCCAAGAGGCCCTAACAACACAGCGGATGGCATTTAGATAGGTGGTGTTAATCCAAGAGGGCCTAGCAACACAGCGGATGGCATTTAGATAGGTGGTGTTAATCCAAGAGGCCCTAGCAACACAGCGGATGTCATTTAGATAGGTGGTGTTAATCCAAGAGGCCCTAACAACACAGCGGATGTCATTTAGATAGGTGGTGTTAATCCAAGAGGCCCTAACAACACAGCGGATGGCATTTAGATAGGTGGTGTTAATCCAAGAGGCCCTAACAACACAGCGGATGTCATTTAGATAGGTGGTGTTAATCCAAGAGGCCCTAGCAACACAGCGGATGGCATTTAGATAGGTGGTGTTAATCCAAGAGGCCCTAACAACACAGCGGATGGCATTTAGATAGGTGGTGTTAATCCAAGAGGCCCTAGCAACACAGCGGATGTCATTTAGATAGGTGGTGTTAATCCAAGAGGCCCTAACAACACAGCGGATGGCATTTAGATAGGTGGTGTTAATCCAAGAGGCCCTAACAACACAGCGGATGGCATTTAGATAGGTGGTGTTAATCCAAGAGGCCCTAACAACACAGCGGATGGCATTTAGATAGGTGGTGTTAATCCAAGAGGCCCTAACAACACAGCGGATGGCATTTAGATAGGTGGTGTTAATCCAAGAGGCCCTAGCAACACAGCGGATGGCATTTAGATAGGTGGTGTTAATCCAAGAGGCCCTAACAACACAGCGGATGGCATTTAGATAGGTGGTGTTAATCCAAGAGGGCCTAGCAACACAGCGGATGGCATTTAGATAGGTGGTGTTAATCCAAGAGGCCCTAACAACACAGCGGATGGCATTTAGATAGGTGGTGTTAATCCAAGAGGGCCTAGCAATGCAGGGAGGGCCGTTAAACAGAGAGCAGGGAGAAAGAAAGGAAGGGTTAGCCATATCAGTACATACTGTATGGGTCAGTCCCAGGTTTGGTCTCAGTTTATTTGTTCATTCCATTTATAGTACATCTCTTGATCCACTTGTTCCTTTGTTTCCCTTCCCAGTCATACCATAGCACAGGAACAGGCTTGGTGATTGGGAGTGTCTTCAATGCATGCTCTCTCTCACAGCTAGCGTGTACTTTGTACATTGTTTAGTTAATACAGTGTATATCGTGTTACATGAACTAAAGTACGTTATTCTCTTATCACTGATCTTCACAAAAAATATTACATCATGTCAAAGTGAAAAGAACAATTCTACAAATGAAATAACTAAAATACACTGAGTTTACAAAACATTAGGAACACCTTCCTAATATTGAGTTTCATTCTACTAGGTGTTGAAAGCGTTCCAAAGGGATGCTGGGCCATGTTGACTCCAATGCTCCCCACAGTTGTGTCAAGTTGGCTGGATGTCCTTTGGGTGGTGGACCATTCTTGATTACACACGGGAAACTGTTGGGCATGAAAAACCCAGCAGCGTTGCAGTTCTTGACACAAACCGGTGTTCCTGGCACCTACTACCATACCCCGTATGACCTGGCCCATTCAATAATGAGCAGATATTGCACAATGCAGGTGTGCAAAACTCTTATGAGACTTACCCAAGAAGACTCACAGCTGTAATCTCTGCCAAAGGAGTTTCTAAGATGTATTGACTCATGGGGGTGAATACTTATCTAATCAAGGTGCACTAGTGTTTATTTTTCAATAATCATAATTTTGGGGGGCATTTTACTTGTTGACAATTACAATTAAATCAATTTTAATCCCACTTTGTAACAAAATAAAATGTGAAGAAATCCAATTGGGGTGTGGACTTTTCTTTAGGCACTGTATATATATATATATATATATATATATATATATATATATATATGTATATATATATATATATATATATATATATATATATAAATGTATACACACACACACAACTGCACCATACCTGCGAGTGCGCACACACAAACCTATGTCCCCTTAAAAATATATATATCCTGACACCAGGCAAATGACCTCACATGTAGGCAGCAAATATGATAAACCACAGTGGTCATAAGAGTTAAGTAACACAAACAAAAGACCCTGTTTAGTCAAAAGCTGGCTTTGGGAAGCTTTGTTTGGTTTGTGTCCCAAATTGCACCATATATATACTATATGCGTATACTGTAATACTCACTGTCACAGTGTCTAGTTCCCAGCAGGCAATCACAAAAATAGAAACGCTTCCTTTAAATCCATCGATAAGCCTAGACCAGACACTACTATTGTATAGAGGCCAGACACTGCTACTGTATAGAGTCCAGACACTGCTACTGTAGAGTCCAGACACTGCTACTGTATAGAGGCCAGACACTGCTACTGTAGAGTCCAGACACTGCTACTGTATAGAGTCCAGACACTGCTACTGTATAGAGGCCAGACACTGCTACTGTATAGAGTCCAGACACTGCTACTGTATAGAGGCCAGACTGTTCTACTCTAGAGTCCAGACACTACTACTGTAGAGTCCAGACACTACTACTGTATAGAGGCCAGACACTGCTACTGTAGAGTCCAGACACTGCTACTGTATAGAGTCCAGACACTGCTACTGTATAGAGGCCAGACACTGCTACTGTATAGATTCCAGACACTGCTACTGTAGAGTCCAGACACTGCTACTGTATAGAGGCCAGACACTACTACTGTAGAGGCCAGGCACTACTACTGTAGTAGTAGTCTGGTCTTTATAGAGACCAGACACTGCTACTGTATAGAGGCCAGACTGTTCTACTCTAGAGTCCAGACACTACTACTGTAGAGTCCAGACACTACTACTGCATAGAGGCCAGACACTGCTACTGTAGAGTCCAGACACTGCTACTGTATAGAGTCCAGACACTGCTACTGTATAGAGGCCAGACACTGCTACTGTATATAGTCCAGACACTGCTACTGTAGAGTCCAGACACTGCTACTGTATAGAGTCCAGACACTGCTACTGTAGAGTCCAGACACTGCTACTGTAGAGTCCAGACACTGCTACTGTATAGAGTCCAGACACTACTACTGTAGAGTCCAGACACTGCTACTGTATAGAGTCCAGACACTGCTACTGTAGAGTCCAGACACTGCTACTGTATAGAGTCCAGACACTACTACTGTAGAGTCCAGACACTACTACTGTATAGAGACCAGACACTGCTACTGTATAGAGGCCAGACTGTTCTACTCTAGAGTCCAGACACTACTACTGTAGAGTCCAGACACTACTACTGCATAGAGGCCAGACACTGCTACTGTAGAGTCCAGACACTGCTACTGTATAGAGTCCAGACACTGCTACTGTATAGAGGCCAGACACTGCTACTGTATATAGTCCAGACACTGCTACTGTAGAGTCCAGACACTGCTACTGTATAGAGTCCAGACACTGCTACTGTAGAGTCCAGACACTGCTACTGTAGAGTCCAGACACTGCTACTGTATAGAGTCCAGACACTACTACTGTAGAGTCCAGACACTGCTACTGTATAGAGTCCAGACACTGCTACTGTAGAGTCCAGACACTGCTACTGTATAGAGTCCAGACACTACTACTGTATAGAGGCCAGACACTGCTACTGTATAGAGTCCAGACACTGCTACTGTATAGAGGCCAGACTGTTCTACTCTAGAGTCCAGACACTACTACTGTAGAGTCCAGACACTACTACTGTATAGAGGCCAGACACTGCTACTGTAGAGTCCAGACACTGCTACTGTATAGAGTCCAGACACTGCTACTGTATAGAGGCCAGACACTGCTACTGTATAGATTCCAGACACTGCTACTGTAGAGTCCAGACACTGCTACTGTATAGAGGCCAGACACTACTACTGTAGAGGCCAGGCACTACTACTGTAGTAGTAGTCTGGTCTTTATAGAGACCAGACACTGCTACTGTATAGAGGCCAGACTGTTCTACTCTAGAGTCCAGACACTACTACTGTAGAGTCCAGACACTACTACTGCATAGAGGCCAGACACTGCTACTGTAGAGTCCAGACACTGCTACTGTATAGAGTCCAGACACTGCTACTGTATAGAGGCCAGACACTGCTACTGTATATAGTCCAGACACTGCTACTGTAGAGTCCAGACACTGCTACTGTATAGAGTCCAGACACTGCTACTGTAGAGTCCAGACACTGCTACTGTAGAGTCCAGACACTGCTACTGTATAGAGTCCAGACACTACTACTGTAGAGTCCAGACACTGCTACTGTATAGAGTCCAGACACTGCTACTGTAGAGTCCAGACACTGCTACTGTATAGAGTCCAGACACTACTACTGTAGAGTCCAGACACTACTACTGTATAGAGACCAGACACTGCTACTGTATAGAGGCCAGACTGTTCTACTCTAGAGTCCAGACACTACTACTGTAGAGTCCAGACACTACTACTGCATAGAGGCCAGACACTGCTACTGTAGAGTCCAGACACTGCTACTGTATAGAGTCCAGACACTGCTACTGTATAGAGGCCAGACACTGCTACTGTATATAGTCCAGACACTGCTACTGTAGAGTCCAGACACTGCTACTGTATAGAGTCCAGACACTGCTACTGTAGAGTCCAGACACTGCTACTGTAGAGTCCAGACACTGCTACTGTATAGAGTCCAGACACTACTACTGTAGAGTCCAGACACTGCTACTGTATAGAGTCCAGACACTGCTACTGTAGAGTCCAGACACTGCTACTGTATAGAGTCCAGACACTACTACTGTAGAGTCCAGACACTACTACTGTATAGAGACCAGACACTGCTACTGTATAGAGGCCAGACTGTGCTACTCTAGAGTCCAGACACTACTATTGTAGAGTCCAGACATTACTACTGTATAGAGGCCAGACACTGCTACTGTATATAGTCCAGACACTACTACTGTATATAGTCCAGACACTACTACTGTAGTGTCCAGACACTGCTACTGTAGAGTCCAGACACTGCTACTGTATAGAGTCCAGACACTGCTACTGTATAGAGTCCAGACACTGCTACTGTATATAGTCCAGACACTGCTACTGTAGAGTCCAGACACTGCTACTGTAGAGTCCAGACACTGCTACTGTATAGAGTCCAGACACTACTACTGTAGAGTCCAGACACTGCTACTGCATAGAGGCCAGACACTGCTACTGTAGAGTCCAGACACTGCTACTGTATATAGTCCAGACACTACTACTGTAGTGTCCAGACACTGCTACTGTAGAGTCCAGACACTGCTACTGTATAGAGTCCAGACACTGCTACTGTATAGAGTCCAGACACTGCTACTGTATATAGTCCAGACACTGCTACTGTATATAGTCCAGACACTGCTACTGTAGTGTCCAGACTGTTCTACTCTAGAGTCCAGACACTACTATTGTAGAGTCCAGACACTGCTACTGTATATAGTCCAGACACTGCTACTGTATAGAGTCCAGACACTGCTACTGTATATAGTCCAGACACTGCTACTGTAGAGAGGCCAGACACGACTACTGTAGTGTCCAGACACTGCTACTGTATAGAGGCCAGACAACGCTACTGTATAGAGGCCAGATGTTGCCATAGAGGCATATGAAATATTCACAATGTGTCATGAATGAAGGAAAAGACTGAATGGAATAACATAGAACACACAAAAGTTGAATGATAAAACTTAGGGTGAAATGTTTGTTTAGCATTGTATTGCTATTATATAGCTTTAAATGTATTGGTTCCTGTGACAATCTTAGATAACCCGTAGAGGGACCTATATATAGATATAAAGTGATAGTGTTTCAGCTGGAGAGTGTGTTGCAACACTGTTTCATTATAATGGTGTGAACAACAGACATACAGCACACAGCTGCCACACACTGTCCAGTTCAGAGTACTGCTAATTGGTGATGGGGGAAAAAAACGTTTAATGAAACCAGGAGCACTGATTTGTGTCAAGCACTGCAATGCTGCTGGGTTTTTCACGCTCAACAGTTTCCCGTGTGTATCAAGAATGGTCCACCACCCAAAGGACATCCAGCCAACTTGACACAACTGTGGGGAGCATTGGAGTCAACATGGCCCAGCATCCCTTTGGAACGCTTTCAACACCTAGTAGAATGAAACTCAATATTAGGAAGGTGTTCCTAATGTTTTGTAAACTCAGTGTATTTTAGTTATTTCATTTGTAGAATTGTTCTTTTCACATTGACATGATGTAATGTTTTGTGAAAATCAGTGATAAGAGAATAATATACTTAATAATAATACACCCATCTACAGTCGTGGCCAAAACTTTTGAGAATGACACAAATGTTACTTTCCACAAAGTTAGCTGCTTCAGTGTTTTTAGGTATTTTGTCAGATGTTACTATGGAATACTGAAGTATAATTACAAGCATTTCATAAGTATCAAAGGCTTTTATTGACAATTACATGAAGTTGATGCAAAGAGTCAATATTTGCAGTGTTGACTCTTCTTTTTTCAAGACCTCTGCAATCCGCCCTGGCATGCTGTCAATTAACTTCTGGGTCACTGACTGATGGTAACCCATTCTTGCATAATCAATGCTTGGAGTTTGTCAGAATTTGTGGGGTTTTGTTTGTCCACCCGCCTCTTGAGGATTGACCACAAGATCTCAATGGGATTAAGGTCTGGGGAGTTTCCTGGCCATGGACCCAAAATATCTATGTTTTGTTCCCCGGGCCACTTTTGCCTTATGGCAAGATGCTCCATCATGCTGGAAAAGGCATTGTTCGTTTATCAAACTGTTCCTGGATGGTTGGGAGAAGTTGCTCTCGAAGGATGTGTTGATACCATTCTTTATTCATGGCTGTGTTCTTAGGCTTTTTTCCGGATGCCCCAAACAATCGGAAAGGGGATTCATCCGAGAAAATGACTTTACCCCAGTCCTCAGCAGTCCAATCGCTGTACCTTTTGCAGAATATCAGTCTGTCCCTGATGTTTTTCCTGGAGAGAAGTGGCTTCTTTGCTGCCCTTCTTGACACCAGGCCATCCTCCAAAAGTCTTCACCTCACTGTGCGTGCAGATGCACTCACACCTGCCTGTTGCCATTCCTGAGCAAGCTCTGTACTGGTGGTGCCCCGATCCCGCAGCTGAATCAAGTTTAGGAGACGGTCCTGGCGGTTGCTGGACTTTCTTGGGCTCCCTGAAGCCTTCTTCACAACAATTGAACCTCTCTCCTTGAAGTTCTTGATGATCTGATAAGTGGTTGATTTAGGTGCAATCTTACTGGCAGCAATATCCTTGCCTGTGAAGCCCTTTTTGTGCAAAGCAATGATGATGGCACGTGTTTCCTTGCAGGTAATCATGGTTGACAGAGGAAGAACAATTAATTTCAAGCACCACCCTCCTTTTGAAGCTCCCAGTCTGTTATTCGAACTCAATCAGCCTGACAGAGTGATCTCCAGCCTTGTCCTCGTCAACGCTTACACCTGTGTTAATGAGAGAATCACTGACATGATGTCAGCTGGTCCTTTTTGTGGCAGGGCTGAAATGCAGTGGAAATGTTTTTGGGGGATTCAGTTCATTTGCATGGCAAAGAGGGACTTTGCAATTAATTGCAATTCATCTGATCACTCTTCATAACATTCTAGAGTATTTGCAAATTTCCATCATACAAACTGA
Organism: Oncorhynchus mykiss; assembly: GCF_057628025.1. Classification (NCBI taxonomy): domain Eukaryota; kingdom Metazoa; phylum Chordata; class Actinopteri; order Salmoniformes; family Salmonidae; genus Oncorhynchus; species Oncorhynchus mykiss. Next base: position 72,135,457 of record NC_143030.1, on the reverse strand, counting down.
GGCAGCAGACTTTGTGAAAATGTATATTTGTGTCATTCTCAAAACTTTTGGCCACGACTGTACTTTAGTTCAGGTATCACGATATACACTGTATTACCTACTACTCTTAAACCTCTGGATGCCATTTACCATAGTGCCCTTCGTTTTGTTACAGGTGACAGTTTTGATACTGTATCTCGTATCAAAAGGTTCGGTGGACTTTGCTAAAGACCCGTAGATGTCTTCATTACTCCCTTTTTGTTTACAAGGCCCTACTTCATAAACCGAACTAGGTAAATCTGCTTTTGTGTGTGAATAAATACATATATTTTTATAATGTGTATATTTATGTACAGGGCGCATTTGGAAAAGAGACCAAGGTCTCGATATGTCTTCCCTGTTAAAATATAGGTTAAATAAAAAATGATTGACGTCACGGCCCCTCCCTGCTCTTTCTACTGGGTTTTGCTGTGCTTACTTCCTGCAGGAGATTGGTGGGCGGAGTAGGAGAGGTGGGCGGAGCTGGGAGGGTTATCAGTGCCTATGGGGCACACCTGTGAAAGTTCAGCTGTGGCATAAAGCCACTGTTTCCCCATTCTGCAAGAGATTCCTCTCTCCATGCATACCTTTGATTGTTTCTTTGTGGCTTTGGTAGTTGACACCTAATTTACTGACCTTTATGCCTTATCTGATTAGTGTTTACTTTATTTATGGAATAAATTCATTTTGCTATTCCATTACTCAGTGTGTGGTTTCCCATTGTTTGTTACAATATTGAGCCAGGTTGTAATACTTGTTAAATCCACTTCAATCAGTTTAGATGAAGGGGAGGTGACAGGTTAAAGCAGAATTAGTAAGCCTTGAGACATTGTGTGTGTTCCATTCAGAAGGTGAATGGGCAAGACAAAATATTTAAGTGCCTTTTGAACAGGGTATGGTAGTAGGTGCCAAGCGCACCTGTTTGTGTCATGAACTGCAACACTGCAGTTTCCGTGTATCAAGAATGGTCCACCACCCAAAGGATATCCAGCCCACTTGACACAACTGTGGGAAGCATTGGAGGAGTCTACACGTGCCAACATCCCTGTGGAACGCTTTCAACATCTCGTAGAGTCCATGCCCCAACAAATGGAGGCTGTTCTGAGGGCAAAAGGACAGGGGGTAGCAAGTCAATATTAAGAAGGTGTTCATAATGTTTGGTATACTCAGTGCATTTGACAAGAGAGCGAGAGATTGGAGCAGCCATTTAAAAACAGGCTCCTTCCTCCTGTCTTGAAATGTAGAGCTTTCTCTCTCCTCTCCATCAAGGCATACCACGGTGTGACAGTTATCCCTACCCCCTGAGCCTTCCTCCACAAGATGAACATAACCACTGGTTCCATTAAGAGGTTGGTGCACTACATGGCACCCTATTCCCTACATAGTGCACTACTTCTGACCAGGACCCCTAGGGCTCTGGTCAAAAGTAGTTCACCATATATATGTCCACTTGGGGGACAATCAGGGTTTCGATAGAGGCCTCAGTCTCTTTAAAGTCATGCATGACACTGTTTACAGCAGTAGGCGTCATGTGATGCAGGGATTTACGGATATGTTTACCACATAATACCACACAAACAATTGTGAAAGGAGAGAGAAAAGAAAATAGTTAATACGGTTGCTAATAAAGACATATACATTAGGGAAAAACTGGTTTTAAGCTGGTGTTTTTTTCAGAATTGATCTCCACCGTTCAAGTAGAAAGGATGTTGTGAGTACATTGGAAAGATAGTGGTGAGTCAAGAGCAGGCTGATATTTATTAGGATGAATCTGGTCCTGGAGGCAGAGCTGAGCGGTTTGGCCAATGACCTTGAGCCTTATTGGAAGGGCACTTGTAATATAACTCTATGGCAGGACCCAAAGGGCTGACATTTGGATGTCAACCCTTAATGACAAACTTGGAGATGACGTAGTGTCCCTATGAGTGACAGAACACTGAGCCAATCACAGCGCAATGCTCCTATTTTTTTTGCCGACACGCCCCACCAGAAAACAAAAAAGACCATGTTTGTATGCGGCTTTATTAACTCAATGATAAATAAATATTGTTTGCAAACTGACATGTGACACGTATTAAATCCAAAATAACAGGCAAGCCCCTAAATATTTTGTTGCTAAAAATGTGGGGCTCAAAACAGGTGGCTCGGCCCCACTTACACTAAATGACAGGTCTCAACTGAAAACCTATACAGTATAACAGGCATCCAATTTCACAAATCAACCCCCCTACCCCTTGACTGTTAAGACAATGTCGGCATTTTAAAGCTCACTACCTAATTTTACATATTTTGTAATGCCTCATTCCAAGTGACAAACATTCCAGCGAAATTAGAGGGGGGGGGGGGCATCCTGTATACCCAGTCTATAATCCAGCCATGGTAATGAATGTATGAAGCAGCAGATGTCACATCACAGACTATGTAGCATGATGCACTGCAGTACCCATAATGCAAGACAGTATTGCATTATGGGTGCTGTAGAACATGCCTCACAAACACACACACACTGGGAGTAAGACACACTAGGATAAAAATCAAACCATTTATTTATTAATTTGACCACCGAGCAACAAATAATCACCAATCCTGAAATATTTGGACTCATCAGCCAGCCAGTGCAACAACAGTTACATTTAGATCAGTCAGCCACTACAAAGTTCACAGGGGCTCAGATCATAAGACCGAGGGAACCGAATGCTAGATCAGCACTTCTACTCAGACCCTTGTACGTACAGAACCAGCTTTTTTTTTTAGAGTGTTTAGTATCAGTACAGATATCACACAATACATGAGTCCTTTACAAGAAAGACCATGAACTGATGGACAGATATACTTGTCTTTCAGGGGTTAAGTCCACTGGAAGATAAGCAATAAGCATGAGGCTGTGGAAGGAAGTCAGCATTGGTCAAAAGAAACAGTCCTTTCACTTTCAAAACAAAAGGTTTGCTTTTGAACAGAAATGACTGCACTCAGTGGGGTACATTGGGTTCGATTGAGGTGTACGTCATTTATTTTTGGTTGACAAAACAATGGATTCTTCTAGGAATTGATCGAAAATAATCAGCCTGCGTTGAAAATATAAAATAATTGCAAAACAAATTGTTCTAGTTCCGTATCTCAAAATAGATGGTGGCATATTGTTGTTCTGCCAAAGGTATGCTCAGGTTGGATTGTTAGAAAAATCACCAGCATTCAAAAATCTTTCAGAGAGCCAGTTGTAGAGAACCTTGGGACGTGTAGTCCTTTATGCCTGGATGGTGCTCTTAGAGAACAGTGGGACGTGTAGTCCTTTATGCCTGGATGGTGCTCTTAGCGCTAAAAGCCAGGTAATACACCAGGATGCCAATGAGAGCAGCCATAACCTCAGTAGGCACCCACGGGCCGTTCCACGCTCCCTAGAATAGACAAGACAAAGCCGCAGTTAGGAAGGAATCTCAGATGAGAATGAAGTACACTAGGAGTTTCCAATTTTCAAATTGTATTGTGCGTAGGACACACATCCATAAGTGGTGATCGGTATTCATTGGTTATGCTCTTCACAGACTCACCCTGTGATCTACATTGACAGAGAAAAGGGGCTGGATGGATTCTACATCCTCGTTGTTCCTCTGGGCCTGGATAAAAAAAACAATACAAAAACACACAAACATTTGCATATGGCTAAAAGCTACAGTATTTATTTAATCAAATGGCAGGGGCACAAACAGACAAGCATGAATGCACCAGGGTTCCCGTTAGCCTGTAAATGACAGCGTTCAGCCTATATAAAAAAAAATACGAAAAACGTAGATAAATAAGTGTTGCCGGCCAAATTGTCCGTGTGAGAAAAAGAAAAATGAATAACAAGCATTTCACAATGGATTTATCTAAAACACCAGTGGATATGCTCCAACTTCCAAGGCAAACATAATTCATAGGCTAATAAATCTTCAAGCTGCTTGGAAAATAATATTGGGTATGTTTCTATCTTTACTTACACAAAAGACTTGAGATCCTAATAAAGGGAGGGGCAAAATTGGTGAAGAATGTGTTGATTATCCCTGTTTCCCATGTGCACGCCGACAGGGTATTATTTCACACCCCCATAGGTAAGATCAACCCCCCCCCCCCATAGGTAAGATCAACATATGCGCCGCCGCCCCCCCCCCCTCCTCATAGGTAAGATCAACATATGCGCCCCCCCCCCTCATAGGTAAGATCAACATGCGCGCGCCCCCCCCCCTCCTCATAGGTAAGATCAACATATGCCTGCATGCCTGGGCTCTGGTCTGATGAAACCAAGATTGAAGTCTTTGGCCTGAATACCAAGCGTCACGTCTGGAAGAAACCTGGCACCATCCCTACGGTGAAGCATGGTGATGGCAGCATCATACTGTGTGGATGTTTTTCAGCGGCAGGGACTGGGAGACTAGTCAGGATCGAGGGAAAGATTAACAGCGCAAAGTAGAAAGAGATCCTTGATGAAAACCTGCTCCAGAGCACTCAGGACCTCAGACTGGGGCAAAGGTTCGCCTTCCAAAAGGACAACGACTCTAAGCACACAGCCAAGACAACGCAGGAGTGGCTTCGGGACACTTGACAGAAGCTGGATCCCTTCTAGCCATGACCAACCCCCCCCACAGGTTGTTATATTATACAAATGTATTTTGAAGTTGTGTTTTATTACTGTGTAGGTGATGTGTTCTTCTAGGCTAAATGTTTGTATTTTTTAAAATTAATTTATAGCAGGGATGAAGACAACGGGTAATGTTTTGCTTTTCAATATAACCTGTCATGTTGGTATATTTTAACTTTACAAGGCTAATATCTATTCTGTTAAGATGAATTACAATAATCTAAATGTGATTTTAAACACTGTAGGTGGACAGCACCCAATGTATATGGAAATTTCTCAAACATCTGGGAAATTAAAATCTTTCCGGTCACATTGTCCAACGCCAAAAGTTTCCCAACAGAATCCCTGGAATGCACCTACCTTATGCAGACAGCACTTGTGTGTGTGTGTGTGTGTGTGTGTGAGAGAGAGAGAAAGAGACACTATAGGGCCTACCTTGCGTAGAGAGCTGTAGGACTCCTCATCAAAGAACTTGACCTGGTATGTACCAGAGCTGGCCTGTTTGTGGGGCATGCTCCAGGACACCTGAGAAACAGAAAACATGTCATATAGCTAAACACACAAGCTACTCTTCATAAGTGCGTATTGGACATATAGGGGCGGTTTCCTGGACACCGATTAAGCCTAGTCCTGGCCTATAAAGCATTTTCAACTGAGATTCTCCATTGAGCATATTTGTTTTAGCCTGGGAAACAGCAGTGTGTGTATGACCAGAGCCATGTATTTATTACCTGGTACTTGCCAACATCCTGGCCTCTAGTCACAGGGAACTGTCTTCCATTGACATCAGCATACAGAGCCACACTCTGTTGAAGGAAGACAAACATGTATGTATGTATGTATGTATGTATATATATATAAACTATATGTAGTTTGATAACTACAGTACCTGGGCTCCATTGGCACAGGCCAGGCTGAGCTCCACGATGAATACGGACTCAGAGGAGATGACGGCATCAGAAGTGGTGTAGGCAGAGGGTGTAATCACAGGGTCTGAACAGCTCTCACCTAAACAGACAGCAAAAACGTCTTTATTAGAGATTTATGGTATCAAACATTGCAAAACATGAACACATTACTTGTAAAGATATAGTTAACTCGCTAGCAAATTCTCATCAGTTAGCTACTGATGCTAACTAGCGAGCTACATTTCCTTGACGTTAAGTAATTCTCTGAAATTACTTACCCGTGCACAGGCATACAAGAGCAAGAAACGCTGCTATTCTGGTCATCATGGTTGATTTATCAAAATGTGTTAACACGACTAAGAATTGTGGAACTAGTTATTTCGAGATATCACCAATTATTACAGCCACGTCTTCCTTCAAAAACCCTTTCAGACCGGTGCGCTGTAATGACGTGTACTGTATCCGCGGGATGCATTATGGGAACGTGACTCTGTTGACACGTCACCTCTCACTGATAATATATGAAATGTCTTTATTATAGGCCATTAGAATAAACTCCTAAAACAAAACCATACTGCATGATGGTACATTTATATTTAATCCAAAATCACCATTTAAAAATAGATGTACCAATCCCAGATCGGCTCTTTAAATAAACATTTGAAGGTTATTTAATTCCAGGTAACAGATACTCTGTGTTACCGCATTCCTTGAATTTGCCTGCTCTGATGTCGAGATCGTTCCTTTGTTACAACTTGTATTGCACTGAAATTGATTTATTACCAACTGCTGCGCAATGTTGTAGGTCCTGACTTTTCCTTGAAAACAAAGTAACACAAGTAGGCTTAGATATACATTTTTATTTTATCAATAAAAATGCTAATTTCATTAATCCAGCCACAGCTATAGTATATGAAACCAAAATAAATCCCATTTCATTTAGCAGGTTAATGTGCTCTGTTTACTCTAAATTTCAACCACTAAGTTATGAGACAGTAAATACCCAGTGTACAAAACATTAAGAACACCAGCTCTTTCAATGACATAGCCTTCACCTGGTCAGTCTATGATCCCTTACTGATGTCACCTGTTAAATCCACTCCAATCGTTGAATATTAAGGGGATAAGACCGGTTAAAGAAGGATTTGTAAACCTTGAGACAAAGATTGTGTATGGGGGCCATTGAGAGTGAATGGGAAAGACAAAAATTGTAAATACCGGTGAACATGGTATGGTAGTAGGTGCCAGGCACACTGGTTGAGTGTGTCAAGAACTGTAACGCTGCTGGGTTTTTCATGCTCAACAGTTTCCCCATGTGTATCAAGAGTGGTCCACTACCCAAAGGATGTCCAGCCAACTTGAAATAACTGTGGGAAGCATTAGAATCAACAAGGGCCAGCAGACCTGTGGAACAATTGAAAACTTGTGGAGTCCATGCCCTCACAAATTTAAGACATTCTGGGGATAAAACTCAATATGGTTTGTACACTCAATGTAGGTATTTGTGGCACAAACACAAAGGTTGTTTTTTAAAACAATACAGAGATATATGCACCTCTGCTTTACAATTATGATTTTCCCACCCACTGGATCAAGTAAAATACAGAGTATGTATGTGTATATATATATATATAAATAACAGAGTATAACATATTATATTTCAGGGTACAGTTCTGAGTTGTTCATATAAAGACACAGTCTGTAACAGACAAAGATGAGAAGTTATAGACCAGTATAACAAAAACCTTAGATGCACTACGCAGAAATCTCTCCGCCATTTCCAGGTTGCTAAAATTCTAATAGTTCATCTAATTAGTATAGTATAGAGAATCATTGTACCATCTAAACCGCTGTGAAATATATTTTCCATAAACAAAAATATTGTATTTTCAGCTGGTGTACAAAACCAAAAGTATAAGACGCAAAAACAAAACTTAAGAACTGGAAGCACAGAAATAGAACAGATCTACCGCTTTTAGACTTGCTTTCAACGAGAATTAGATTTATAACATTTCTACGTGAATTTGGTCAGGTCGCCCAAAAAGTTACATATTGCAGCTTTAAGGCAAATTAAAGCGTACTTAAATTGATTTCAAAATCACAAAAGGCAATTGGTAAATCATAAGACTTTGATATCTGTGGGAAAGATACATCTGATAGTCACAGGTAAACCCTCTTTTTACGCTGCTGCTACTGTTTATCTTATATGCATAGTCACTTTAACTATACATTCATGTACATACTACCTAATTGGCCCGACCAACCAGTGCTCCCGCACATTGGCTAACCGGGCTATCTTCAGTCACTTTAACCATATCTACATGTACATACTACCTTAATAATCAGCCTGACTAAGCGGTGTCTGTATGTAGCCTCGCTACTGTATATAGCCTGTCTTTTTACTGTTGGTTTATTTCTTTACTTACCTATTGTTCACCTAACACCTTTTTTGCACTATTGGTTAGAGCTTGTAAGTAAGGATTTCACTGTAAGGTCTACTACACCTGTTGGATTCGGCCACGTGACAAACAAACTTTGATTTGAGACAGAGCAAGAGGGATACCTTATCAGTTGTGCAACTGAATGCATTCAACTGAATAACTGAATGCATTCAACTGAAAATTTAACCCAACCCCTCTGAATCAGCGCTTCTACCCGCCAGGCTACCTGTAGACGTAAAGCTAAGCGCTGGACTGCGAGAAGAACATAAAACAGTCTATAATATTTCAGCAACATTTCAGTACCGTAAGAAACATAACCACATTTTCTTTTCTACTGTACAATACATTGCAATTAGGAAAATAGGTGGACAGTATAACCGTTTCAAGTCTCAAAATTCTGCACTGAACCGATATACAAGAAACAGTCGCTCAAATATAAATCACACAAACACATCTACATATAATACATTTAAGTGGAGCTGGAGGTTTTGCTGTCTAGGCCATCATGTCCTGGGATGTAGGATGAACCTAGCAGAGAGTAGCTATAAAGTGCTGCAGTTAAATCCAAGAGACAGATCCTAGCTGTTACTACTTCACTACAGCATGTTATTACAGATGCAGTTTGAGCCTCCTACTTCCTTTGTTTATGCTCAAATGTTAAATGTGCTTGAAACAGCCAGGGAATGGTTATGGAAAGACAGAATGGTGTTAAATTGAAATAACATTGAAATACACAGACATGAATGAATGAATGAAAGGCATGCAGAGGGGAAGATAACATGGTCCCGTGTGGCTCAGCTGGTAGAGCATAACACTTGCAACACCAGGGTTTTGGGTTTGAGTCCCACAGGGGACGAGTATGAAAATGTATCCACTCACGACTATAAGTTGCTCTGGATAAGAGTGTCTGCTAAATGACTGAACTGTACAAATGTAAAGTGATGAATTCATCTGAAAGAGGTGTGTGTGTGTGTGTGCATGGTGTGTGTGTGTGTGCGTGGTGTGTGTGTGTGTGTGCATGGTGTGTGGTGTGTGTGCATGGTGTGTGTGTGTGCATGGTGTGTGGTGTGTGTGTGTGTGTGTGTGTGTGCGCATGGTGTGTGTGTGCATGGTGTGTGTGCGTGTGTGTGCATGGTGTGTGTGTGTGTGTGTTTACAGGCAAGACTGAACCGCTCAACGGAGGCGCATTACTATGGAAATAAACATGCACAAACACACGCCCACTCTCTCATACGGCACACAGTTGGTCAAATATACGAGACACACCAAGGATTTGTATGTTATCCAACAGCATTGACTTGATGTGTGTGGTCGAAATGCGTGTTCAGAGCTCGCTGGTGAGAGGCCCCTTGCTCTGGATGTTTCTCATGATCGCCTGAACCACCTCAGAGGTGGTGCCCTGCCCCCCGATGTCAGCTGTGTGCAACTGCAAGAGAATAGTAAATACTGTGATACCAATCACATTGTCTGCTTCGGTCAACATTCAGAGGTTAAATATTTCACAATGTTGACAACAGAAATAACACAATTGTTGTTCTACACATTTCTTTCAGAATATTCTGCAACATCACTCTCCCCTGTACAGGTCTCAAAATGACTATCCATCACACCTAACTAGAGGATGCTGGTGGGAGGAGCTATAGGGCTCATTAAAATGGCCATCCTCCTGTAGCTCCTCTCTGCAGACACCTCAAAGAGGCATTCTACACGGGTAATAAATCAGTAGGTACATTAGCAACATTTTGAACACTAGAAGATACTCTATAGAGAAGCATACATTTGATTACAGGTTGGACTAGAGAGTGTCAAAGATGAATTTGAGAAATGCCAAGCTATATTAACATAATTTGAAAAGAAAACGCTCTTTATTGGCCTGTGCTCTGTTGATAACTGGCCAGACCGGTCTCTCAGGAGGTGAGCAGGCAGTCAGGTGAGAGTACTGGGCAGGTCAGGTGAGAGTACTGGGCAGGTCAGGTGAGAGTACTGGGCAGGTCAGGTGAGAGTACTGGGCAGGTCAGGTGAGAGTACTGGGCAGGTCAGGTGAGAGTACTGGGCAGGTCAGGTGAGAGTACTGGGCAGGTCAGGTGAGAGTACTGGGCAGGTCAGGTGAGAGTACTGGGCAGGTCAGGTGAGAGTACTGAGCAGGTCAGGTGAGAGTACTGAGCAGGTCAGGTGAGAGTACTGGGCAGGTCAGGTGAGAGTACTGGGCAGGTCAGGTGAGAGTACTGAGCAGGTCAGTGTATTGCGCATAGTGACAAGTGTGCAGTGAGGTGAGAGGACTTGACTTACCTGAGTCTCGTTCATGGTCGTAAGGACTGCATTCCTGATCATAGTGGCATAATCGTGGAGCCTGAGACACACAAAAGGACAATGACTTTCATACCCTTTGTTCTGCCCAACAAGTCGACCGCAATTCAGATTATACTGTACATACACATCGTCATGGTTTAGAAACATCACCTTCATTAGACTATGCAAGGTGAACTCACTTGAGGTGATCTAGCATCATGCAGCTGGCCAGTAGCATGGCAGTGGGGTTAGCAATGTTCCTGTCAGCAATACTCTTCCCTGTGTTCCTGGTGGCCTGAGAGACATATAGAGAAAGAGCATATTGCGAGATCAATGATATACAGTGGATTCGCAAAGTATTCAGACCACTTTACATTTTCCACATTTTGTTAAGTTACAGCCTTATTTTAAAATTGATTAAATTGTTTTGTTTTTTTATCCCCCTCATCAATCTACACAAAATACCCCATATTAACAAAATAAAAACAGTTTTTTATAAATTTTTGCTAATTTATAAATAAAAAATGAAATATTACATTCAAATAAGAATTCATCGATTGGGATCGAAACATTGTCTGTTGTTGGGGCATCTCAATAAACCACTGTGGAAGCATAATATTATATTATCAGAGTTGTGGACACTACAGGTGCTCACTGGACTGACCGTTTCGAAGACAGCATAGTCACGGCCATAGTTGGCCCCTGGCACCAGCCCTGGTCCTCCCACCAGGCCAGCACACACATTGCTAACCACATTACCATACAGGTTGGGCATCACCATAACGTCAAACTGCTGGGGCTTAGACACTAGCTAGGAGATGAGAGAGGGATAGGTTAACAACACAAATAAGCATTAGTAACAACTCATGGCAATATCAAAGACTGCAGGAGTTGGTGAGTCAGCGCAAACCGATAGGAGACCAGGCTAAAACTTACTGGTGTACCTCTATCATAAAGAGAGCATTGATTTTCATACCTGCATGGTGGTGTTGTCGACTATCATGGCATCGAAGGCAATGTCAGGGTATCCAGCAGCCACCTCTCGACAGCACTGCAGGAACAGACCATCTCCCAGCTTCCTGTAAAGGTGAGAAAACAGGATGTTCAACAACACCTTGGTTGTAATATATGTAATGTATACCAGATAGGTCTGAGTACTATCTATCCAAATGTAATGTATATGAAAACTATATCTTGCTATGTAACTACTGTGTAATTTTTTTTTAAAAGTACCAAGTAAAAGTAGCAAAAAAAAACCTTGTCCTTCAAGGGAGGTATGGGCAAATAAAAATATATACAGTACCTGCCAAAAGTTTGGACACACCAACTAATTCAAGGGATTTTCTTTATTTTCGCTATTATTATGGCAAGAAAAGCTCAAATAAACAAAGAGAAACAACAGTCCTTCATTACTTTAAACATGAAGGTCAGTCAATTCGGAAAATGTCAAGAACTTTGAAAGTTTCTTCAAGTGCAGTCGCAAAAACCATCAAGCGCTATGATGAAACTGGCTCCCATGAGGACCTCAAATTTCAGCCCAAATAAATGGTTCACAAAGTTCAAGTAACAGACACATCAACATCAACTGTTCAGAGGAGACTACGTGAATCAGCCCTTCATGGTTGAATTGCTGCAAAGAAACCACTACTAAAGGACACCAATAACAAGAAGAAACTTGGTTGGGCCAAGAAACACGAGCAATGAACATTAGACCGGCGGAAATCTGTCCTTTGGTCTGATGAATCCAAATTTGAGCTTTTTGGTTCCAACCGCCGTGTCTGTGTAAGAAGCAGAGGTGAATGGATGATCTCTGCATGTATGGTTCCCACGTGAAGCATGGAGGAGATGTGATGGTGTGGGGGTGCTTTGCTGGTGACACTGTCAGTGATTTATTTAGAATTCAAGGCACACTTAACCAGCATGGCTACCACAGCATTCTGCAGCGATACGCCATCCCATCTGGTTTGCACTTAGTGGGAATATCATTTGTTTTTGACAATGACCCAAAACACACCTCCAAGCTCTGTACGGGCTATTTGACCAAGAAGGAGAGGGATGGAGTGTTGCATCAGATGACCTGACCTCCACAATCACCCGACCTCAACCCAATTGAGATGGTTTAGGATGAGTTGGACCGCAGACTAAAGGAAAAGTGCTCAGCATATGTGGGAACTCTGTTGGAAAAGCATTCCTCATGAAGCTGGATGAGAGAATGCCAAGAGTGTGCAAAGCTGCCATCAAGGCAAATAATGGTTATTTGAAGAATCTCAAATATATTTAGATTTGTTGAACACCTTTTTGGTTACTACATGATAACATATGTGTTATTTCATAGTTGAGGGCTTCACTGTTATTCTACAATGTAGAAAATAGTAAAAATAAAGAAAAACCCTTGAATAAGTAGGTGTGTCCAAACTTGACTGGTACTGTACATTGGTTGCATTCTGACTGTACCCTTCTTCTGGAAGTGTGCACTTAACTTGTTCACTACACCTCATGCTTTTCAAAGCATTGGAATAGTGTACGCATGGGCTAGGGGGCGGGGCCATATTTGTTACACAAATGTTTCCTTTAAAAATCTATGAGGTGGCGTGAACGAATGCACACTTTGGGGAAAAGGGTAGAGAATTGGACCGTAGCCCCAAAGTACTCAGAGTGTGAGTCATTATAACACACATCTAGTGGAATAGACACCTCACTGACTGACTGACCTGACCTGCCGTCCCTGACTAAATGACCTGCCGTCCCTGACTAAATGACCTGCCGTCCCTGACTAAATGACCTGCCGTCCCTGACTAAATGACCTGCCGTCCCTGACTAAATGACCTGCCGTCCTTGACTAAATGACCTGCCGTCCTTGACTAAATGACCTGCCGTCCTTGACTAAATGACCTGCCGTCCCGGACTAAATGACCTGCCGTCCCTGACTGACTGACTGACTTACATGATGTTGGCCTTGTGAACTGCAGTGACCCTCTTGCGACCTTTCTCCCGGGCCAATTTAAAGGCATACTCAGCAATTCTCAGGGAGTTAGTCCGGGTGATGATCTTGAGACACTCCACCACCCCTGATACACTCTACAGCACAAAGGGAAGGAGAGAGGGATGTGAACGCAGGTTATTTACAGCAAAGAGTGGAAATGGAAAAACACAAAGGGATGCGTTGAGGGAGTAAAATTGCGTGTCTGCCTGTGCGTGTGCCTGTGTGCATCTAACCTCATGCTCCAGACTGCTGTACTCTCCCTCAGTGTTCTCCCTGATGATCATGATGTCAATGTTGTTGTGGCGAGTCTGAACTCCAGGGAGGGATTTACAGTGCATGACGTTGGCATACAGGTCCAGACTGGTGCTGTGGGACAGAGAGACAGAGATCGGGGAGACAGTGTAAGCTGACAGGGCTGGACAGAGAGATGGAGGAGACAGTGTAAGCTGACAGGGCTGGACAGAGAGATGGAGGAGACAGTGTAAGCTGACAGGGCTGGACAGAGAGATGGGGGAGACAGTGTAAGCTGACAGGGCTGGACAGAGAGATGGAGGAGACAGTGTAAGCTGACAGGGCTGGACAGAGATATGGAGAAGACAAAGTAAAATGACAGGGCTGGACAGAGAGATGGAGGAGACAGTGTAAGCTGACAGGGCTGGACAGAGAGATGGAGGAGACAGTGTAAGCTGACAGGGCTGGACAGAGAGGTGGAGGAGAAAGTGTAAGCTGACAGAGAGATGGAGGAGACAGTGTAAGCTGACAGGGCTGGACAGAGAGGTGGAGGAGACACTGTAAGCTGACAGGGCTGGACACAGAGGTGGAGGAGACAGTGTAAGCTGACAGAGAGATGGGGGAGACAGTGTAAGCTGACAGGGCTGGACAGAGAGGTGGAGGAGACAGTGTAAGCTGACAGGGCTGGACAGCGAGATGGAGGAGACAGTAAGCTGACAGGGCTGGACAGAGAGATGGAGGAGACAGTGTAAGCTGACAGAGAGATGGAGGAGACAGTGTAAGCTGACAAGGCTGGACAGAGAGGTGGAGGAGACACTGTAAGCTGACAGGGCTGGACAGAGAGGTGGAGGAGACAGTGTAAGCTGACAGAGAGATGGAGGAGACAGTGTAAGCTGACAGGGCTGGACAGAGAGATGGAGGAGACAGTGTAAGCTGACAGGGCTGGACAGAGAGATGGGGGAGTCAGTGTAAGCTGACAGGGCTGGACAGAGAGATGGGGGAGTCAGTGTAAGCTGACAGGGCTGGACAGAGAGATGGAGGAGACAGTGTAAGCTGACAGGGCTGGACAGAGAGATGGAGGAGACAGTGTAAGCTGACAGGGCTGGACAGAGATATGTGGGAGTCAGTGTAAGCTGACAGGGCTGGACAGAGAGATGGGGGAGTCAGTGTAAGCTGACAGGGTTGGACAGAGAGATGGGGGAGACAGTATAAGCTGACAGGGCTGGACAGAGAGATGGGGGAGACAGTGTAAACTGACAGGGCTGGACAGAGAGATGGAGGAGACAGTGTAAGCTGACAGGGCTGGACAGAGATATGGAGGAGACAGTGTAAGTTGACAGGACAGAGAGATGGGGGAGACAGTGTAAGCTGACAGGGCTGGACAGAGAGATGGAGGAGACAGTGTAAGCTGACAGGGCTGGACAGAGAGATGGAAGAGACAGTGTAAGCTGACAGGGCTGGACAGAGATATGGAGAAGACAAAGTAAAATGACAGGGCTGGACAGAGAGATGGAGGAGACAGTGTAAGCTGACAGGGCTGGACAGAGAGATGGAGGAGACAGTGTAAGCTGACAGGGCTGGACAGAGAGATGGAGGAGACAGTGTAAGCTGACAGGGCTGGACAGAGAGGTGGAGGAGACAGTGTAAGCTGACAGGGCTGGACAGAGAGATGGGGGAGACAGTGTAAGCTGACAAGACAGAGAGATGGGGGAGACAGTGTAAGCTGACAGGGCTGGACAGAGAAAGCCACAGAAGACCATTTGGGATAGAGATCGGTGCCCCGTTAGCAGCAACAGAGCACTCAAGGAAGAGGTCCTCTGTCTTTTTTAAATAAACGATAGAAACCTTTACTTACCGGAGGAGATTGTTTCTGGACTTGTGGGAAGCAGGCAGGGTGTGGAGGGTCTCAATGTTACCTACAAACACACAAACAAAAACACAAGCATGTTGACTGTTTTATAGGTATTCTATAGGACAGTGTTTCCCAAACAAGTCCTGGGGCCCCGCTTGGGTGCACATTTTGTTTTTTTGCCCTAGCACTACACAGCTGATTCAAATTACCAACTCGTCAAACTTTGCTTATTTGAAATCACCTGTGTAGTGCTAGAGCAAAAACCACCCAGGGGGGTGGGCAGGACCGAGTTTGGGAAACCATGCTATAGAATACAGACACACAACTTATCAGTGACTGACACAGCTGCAGTTAATGGACAATAGGATTAAATAACTAGAAGCTGCCTACAATTTGAGTACAAAATCTCTTCAGTACTTCTCCCATAGAAAGTGCCTCCCCATTCAAGTGCATGATGGGTGGACTGGCAGACTTTTTTTACCTTTATTTAACTAGGCAAGTCAGTTAAGAACAAATTCTTATTTTTATTTTCCCCCCTGTTCAGGGGCAGAATGACAGATTTGTACCTTGTCAGCTTGCGGTTACTAGTCCAACTCTCTAACCACTAAGCTACCCTGCCGCCCCATTGCAAATGTGCCCATGAGTTCACCAGTCACATTGCCAGGGTTAGAGCTTCCAAGGCCGTCACATGGATTCTACAGTTTCTCCTACCTTTGAGGGCCACTCCGTTACGGCGGATGGCTGTGATGGCGTTGTTGATGTCATCCTCGGTAGCTGAGCTGACATTCACGACCTCAAAGTCCACAGGTACACAGCTGAACCTATAGAGCACATTACCACAATATGGGAAGGACAACCCAACGACTCAGTCATTCTACCTCAACTCATTGGTTGTACTATACACCAATGGGCATGAGACATATTGATGTCTATAAACTGTGAATATCCTGTTATGAACTTGGAACAAGGTAGCCACTCACTACTATTCCCACACATTTAAAGGGATACTTCAGGATTTGGGCAATGAAGCCCTTTATCTACACTGAACAAAAATATAAACGCAACATGTAAAGTGTTGGTCAGATGTTTCATGAGCTGAAATAAAAGATCCCAGACGTTTTCCATATGCACAACAAGATTATTTCTCTCAAATGTTGTTTACATCCCTGTTAGTGAGCATTTCTCATTTGACCAAAAAATCCATCCAATTTACAGGTCTGGCATATCAAGAAACTAATTAAAACAGCATGATCATTACACAGGTGCACCTTGTGCTAGGGACAATAAAAGGCCACACTAAAATGTGCAGTTTTGTCACACCACAATGTCACAGATGTCTCAAGTTGAGGGAGCGTGCTATTGTCATGCTGACCGCAAGAATGTCCACCAGAACTGTTAACAGAGAATTGAACGTTCATTTCTCTACCATAAGCCATCAACGTTGTTTTAGAGAATTTGTCAGTACATCCAACCTGCCTCACAACCGCAGACCACGTGTAACCCAGTACCTCCATATCTGGCTTCTTCACCTGTGGGATTGTCTGAGACCAGCCACCCGGACAACTGATGAAACTGTGGGTTTGCACAACCAAATTTCTGCACAAACTGTCAGAAACCGTCTCAGGGAAGCTCATCTGTGTGCTCGTTGTCCTCACCAGGGTGTTGACCTGACTGTAGGTCTGTGTCGTAGCCGACTTCAGTGGGAAAATGCTCAACTTCAATAGCCACTGGCATGCTGGAGAAGTGTGCTCTTCACAGCTGAACCCCGTTGTCAACTGTACCAGGCAGATAGAAAACAGCGTGTCTGGTGTCGTGTGGGCAAGCGGTTTGCTGATGTAAATGTTGTGAACAGAGTACCCCATGGTGGAGGTGGGGTTATGGTATGGGCAGGCATAAGCTACGTACAACAAACACAATTGCATTTTATCGAGGCCAACTGACGTGCCCATTCATCCGCCGTTATGACGTCATGTTTCAGCATGACAATGCACAGCCCCATGATGCAAGGATCTGTACACAATTCCCAGTTCTTCCATGGCCTGCCTACTCACCAGACATGTCACCCACTGAGCATGTTTGGGATGCTATGGATCTACATATACGACAACGTGTTTCAGTTCCCGCCAACATCAAGCAACTTCGCACCAGATATTGAACGGTTTTGTGATCCAAGCCCCTACATTAAAAAAAAAGGTATCTTTGACCAACAGATGCATTTCTGTATTCCCAGTCGTGTGAAATCCATAGATCAGGGCCTCATGAACCTCATTTCAATTAACTGATTTCTTTAGATGAACTGTAACTCAGTGAAATCTTTGAAATTGTTGCATGTTGCGTTTAGAGTTTTGTTCAGTTTTGTTCGCCAGAGTCAGATGAACTCATGGATAAAAAATAAAAATTATCTGCGTGCAGTTTGAAGGAAGTTGCTAGTAGATAACAGACTTCAAGTCATTGCGCTAAAGCCAGTTAGCATTGTCAAGCGAAACAACCTCTAACTTCCTTCACACTGGATGCAGAGACAAAAGAAATGTATCCATTACTTCATCTGACTCTGGGCAAGTAGATCAAATCCTGAAGCATCTGTTAAATAAACTGTTAAATTAATTAACTGTTATAAGTGTTTATAAGCCATGAATGCTATGACCAGTTATAATACAATAAGCAGACCGTAAGAGCTCCCAGGCACATATTAGTGGCTGTGTGTTTATAAGATGTTGATGAGGTGCGAATAACAGCTTATAAACACGTTATAGACTGTTATAAAGCATATTTGACTGACCTGAAGAGCTCCTTTACGTGATTGAGCAGTTCTGGTCCAATACCATCTCCAGGTATCAGAGTTACAGTGTGTCTGCCACCATACTTCGCAGGAGGGGGCTGAAATGCACACATTTTTTTGTTATCCTTGCACACTTTTCTGTCAGAGTTACCAGGCTGCACCGAAAGCAAATCAAACTATGGTTGTGTTCCAATGGTGTGAATAAGGCGTGTTGTGTGTGATGTGTAACGTGGGAATGTGATGAACGGTGATGCAATGCAACGCGGTACTTACAATGATTTGTCCCTATTAGTTGTAGAAACGTCCGGAAAAGCAGAACAATAGAGTGAGAGATTAGCAAAGCACCAGAAAACAAACAGTTGCCCTACACCTCAGATTGCTAGCTCATTAATGATCCCGTCTCCCTAGAGGGGAGAGGGTAGTCTTGGATCAGGTTACAAATGCTCAGCCTAAAGGTGACAACAGAGTTAGTTAGCTAGCCAATTTTGTCACACCAAATCAACCAAACAATAATAAATACCAAGCAGAAGTGTCTAGAGCTCCATCTGAAATGTTTAAATCTGACAGAGTGGCAGTGTGAATCTTGTGCTGCTCACAGTAAGATACCTGGGTAGGCTAGCTACATCACCAGTACCATGCCTCAAATAGACATACTTGACAGCAAGCAAGCCTTGTGATTTCTGACAGTACTAGGCAACTCACCATGTGCCTAAAATGCACATTATAAACTGGTTGGTTCGAGCCCTGAATGCTGATTGGCTAACAGTCGTGGTATACCACGGGTATGAAAAAAACTGTATTTTTAATGCTATAATTACATTGCCAACCAGTTTATATTAGCATTAAGGCATCTCGGGGGGTTTGTGGTATATGGTCAATATACCACGGCTAAGGGCTGTGTCCAGACATTCCTCGTTGCGCATAACAACTGCCTTATTGTTTAAGTAAGAGGCCTAGCTACCCTGATCTCTGCACACTCTGCCAGACAGCTAGCTACTGTGACCTCTGCCTGACAATCAGACTGTGATTGGTCTGGTTCATAGTTAGATTAATGCCATACATTGGCTTGGAAAATTTCCTCACACAAGCTCTACAAGCCTGAATATTAAATGAAATTATATTTTAACAGTTGTCTGTGTAGTTGGTCCTTTTGGCGGTAGGAATGTGAGACAATATATCCACAGGAAAGTATAATTAAATCACCTTATCAAAGTGCTGGTAGTGTGTTCACATTTCTATTATCTTAAGCATGTGCAGAACCATGTAAACACTTACAGGAGTTCAACAAGTAAGCATGAGTGGTGTGCATGTATTTTCATATTGTGCACATGCATGAGGTGATAGAAATCTGAACACACTACCAGAGCTTTGAAACGTTGATTTAATTATACTTTCCTGTGACTATATTGTGACAACCCTGGGTTTATAAGCGAGGAAATCGACCCTGCCGCACGAGCGTGCTTTTCGGAACAGTCGATAGCGCGCCGGACCTCGGGCTAGAAGGTCGAGGGTTCGAGACCTGCTCCCTGCTGTTTCATTACAATATTGTCTCACATTCCTACCTGCAAAAGGACCACCCTAAAAGGAGTTAACATTTAACTGTATTTAACGGTCTGGCTTTTATTTAACCCTAATTTCTGCCTGAAGTAGAATTCAACGCAATTCCACATCGGGTTGGTTTCCATGTAACTGTAATCTCTGCACATTCACAAGATCTAGCTAGCTTCAGTAGGCCTACTCAAACCACCACAGATAGCCTATCTGATGCAGTTTCCAAGATGGGCACTCACTACTGTTGACTTCTCTCTGCGACTGCTCACTGTGGCTCCAAATACCTTAGGAAACAGAAGAACAGGACAGGGCGTTAGATAACTCAACTTGTGGTTCACGTGGTCGGTGAGTCCCTTTGGGTCTTTCTAGAGATAAGCAACAATACAGTATACCGTATGCATGTCAAATGAGAAAGTAGCAAAGGGAGGGATATTGGTTATCACTGACAGTGACATGCGCTTCTTGCTAATGCTAACCAGAAATGACCTTGTATTCTATTCCAGAAACACAATTTCTCTCAATCATGTTGTATGTAGTTTATTTGCCATCATAACTGTGAATCATAAAACTCGGTCTTACTTTTGCTGTCGTTGCCAACCGTCCACCCCAAATGGGTTGAATGATTTTGGACATTGATATCACTGCACTGGAGGCGGCCATCTTAACGGAATCCGACTAATGCCGTTAACGCGCATCTGCTCGTGCCCACGATACAGAGAGAAGAATCGATAGAGGTCCTATTATAACATTATTGTATTATTAAATTACTAATAATTACTGGTATTCTAATTCCCAATTCTATGGAATAATATTGCCACATTAGAGCTCGAGCTGTTCATAAATCAGTTTACTATATCATTTTGTAATCTTTTCATGCCTCCGTAGTATAGTTTATGTAATTAATTGGGTGGTGATATCCCCCCCATCATAACATGAACAAAATGTATGACGCGTGGAGACACCTTAATGAGTAACCAATGATTTACTGTATGTATTGTATACACATGGGAGTAATGCCGCGTTCGAAACAACTGGGATCTCGGAAATCGCGGACTTCCGACTTCGGAGTGTTCAAAACTAGGAACTCGGGAAAAAAAATCTAACTCGGTTACTCCTGTCTCTTTCTGGAGCTCAGACGTTCCGACCTGAAAATCACTGACTTTGTGATTTGAATTCGTATTTTTCCGAGTTCCGAGTTGATTTGAACGCGGCATAACAGTGGAAAGACGCATGCGCGCAGACTCCAGGCTGACGTCACAGAAAACGAAACGCTCAAAACTAATCTGCAAGATCGCACGCTTGAAGAAATTAAGATAATTTCTCCGTGCTTGTCGTAACTGGAACGATGCAAACACTACAGACGCTGAACTAAGCCTCCCAAATCATATTTCAGTGTCCAAGTTTGTCTTGCCAGGAAAGGTGAATTTTCACGAAGGAAATCTAGATGAGTTTGCCTTGGAATAAATAACAGTGGGTGTTTCCTTTTTGCTCTCATTGCAGTGGGCGCATTTCCACTTTTTGCCTTTGTCTTGTCGAATGCATCTCGAAATAACTATCTTGCTTGCTTGCTTAATTGTATCATTGATAGAGATTCCTGTAATTTGCTCAAAAGTATCCTTTTAATGTTTTCAAACATTGTTGCTTCAATGAAACTGACACGAAATTACCAGAAAAGCCCATGTTCTTTCTAACATATTATTCTCATTGTTTTCTGTAGCACTACTTGCCGGTCTGTCTGCCTTAGCTTCTGAAGAAAATAAATCATGAGATTGGCAGGTAGGAGTGTGTCTTGTCTGTGAGAGTGTGTCCAGCTGTCTTTTTAGTTGTATCTAATGAATGTCATGTATTGTTGCTGAGGAAGAGCCTATTCTAATGGAATGTGTCTGTGTGCCAGGGCCTCTGCGAGCTGTTGCTGTGCTGCTATTGGTGGGCCTCACCTGGGTGTTAGCCAGCTCCATACTTGGAGGGGACAGCAACTTGGTGGTCAAACACTTCTTCAGTGGTAAGACGATGACAACCTTACTGTCTGACGTCTAGCCCCCACAATAGAGTGCCTTTACGTTACAGCCTTATTCTAAAATTGATAACATTATATATTTTTCTCATCAATCTACACACTACCCCGTAATGACAAAGCAAAAACATTTTTTTTTTTTTTTTTTTTTTTATGTTTGAATGTACAAAAAAAACATACCTTATTTACATGACTTAAATTGAGTTTGGGTGCATCCTGTTTCCATTGAACGTATTGGTGGTGTTTCTACAACTTGATTGGTGTCCACCTGTGGTAAATGCAACAGAACAAGGACCTTAAAACTAATTCAGGATCGGTGGGTCCCCTGCAGGACAGTTGCGCTATAGTAGGCTAATGCGATTAGCGTAAGGTTGTAATTAACAAGACCATTTCCCAGGATGTAGACATCTGATATTGGCAGTTGCTATTACAGTGAAATAACACAATGCTATTGTTTGAGAGTTTAATAATTAATAATCAAATTAGGCACATTTGTCCAGTCTTGGTACATTTTGAACAGAAATGCAATGGTTCATTGGATCAGTCTAAAACATTGCACATACACTGCTGCCATTTAGTGGCCAAAATCTATATTGCACCTGGGCTGGAATAATACATTATGGCCTTTCTCTTGAATTTCAAAGGTGATGGTACAAAAAAAGTTTGGCTTTTTCTTTGTTTTACCAGATCTAATGCGTTCTCCTACATTCCTTTCACATTTCCACAAACTTCCAAGGGTTTCCTTTCAAATGGTACCAAGAATATGCATATCCTTGCTACAGGCAGTTAGTTTTGGGTACATCATTTCAGGCGAAAGAGACGTGCATCCATGCAACACTCACCTTTTTCTTGGACCATGGCCTCCCTGCGGCCTCAGTGGATTAGTCCACTGAGACAGGCGCAAATCAGACAGGTCTCTCGTGCCTTAAGAAAAATAAATATATTTGCGACTGCTTTACAAAAAATCTTGGTCGACCGACAGCCTATCAACCAAACAACTGGTCAGTTGGTTGAGGTCAGCCCTAGTTGACAATCTAGCGATCCCACATTCTTCCACAAAGCCTCAACCCAAGTTTTAAACACAATAGCCGGGGGGATGGGTGCACCAAGGTTGGAAACCCCAAGGTTAAACAAAGCCTACATTATTGCTTGCCTGACCTTTTGCCTTATCTGATGAATCTCAGTTCCTGCTGTTTCATGCTTATGAGAGCACTAGGGTATGGAGAGAACCACATTAGTACATGCATCCATCATGCCAAGTGTCAACGTTGTAGGCTGGTGATGATTGTGTAGGGTATTTTTTGAATTCATTGCCAATCAGGTGCATCCCTTCATGGCAGCAGTATATCCATCTGCAAATGGATTTTTCAGCAGGATAATGCCCCTTGCCACAAGGCTAGGATTGTTCAGGAATGGTTCCACGAACATCAATCCAATTGAGCGTCTGTGGGATGAGATGGAACGAGATATTCGGTGTAGAGATGCACTACCAGAAAACTTGCCACAAGTGTGGGAAGCATTGGAGTCAACATGTGCCAGCATCATGTGTACTGCTTTCAACACCTTGTAGAGTTCATGCCACAACAAATTGAGCCTGTTCTGAGGGCAAAAGGGAGTGCAACTCAATATTAGGAATAAGTTTCTAATGTTTTGAAAGATAATTGTGTGTGTGTACACTATTTTAATAGCAGGACACTGAAGAGTATGAATTAGGCTGTTTGAGAAGGTTTGAATCCGTAGCAACCTGCATAGACATTGTTTGAAGTACAATAGACTAAAAATAGCTTTAACCTACTACAGTAGCTGTGTGCTTAAAAAAACTTGGTGGAGTAGGCATTGTGGCGCTCATGTGAATTTCCCTTTTTCGGCTTCAGACCAATGCCTACTTCTGACAGTTTTTAATAGGCTAGGGCTGGGAATTACCAGGGACGTCACAATGCAATGGTTAAGGGCTTGTAAGTAAGCATTTCACTGTAAGGTCCTGTTGTATTCGGCACATGTGACTAACATTTGATCTGATTTGGAATACAATGTTATCACCACCACACGCCGTCAGTATTCACACCCCTTGATTTTTTTCCACATTTTGATGTTACAGCCTGAGTTTAAAATTGAGTAAATGTAGATTATTTTTGTCACTGGTCTACACACAATACCCCATAATATCAAAGTGGAGTTGTCATTTGCCATTTTTATAAATTAATTACAAATAGAAAACAGATGTTTTGAGTCAAGTATTTAACCCCTTTGTTATGGCAAGGCTAAATACGTTCAGGAGTACAAATGTGCTTAAGTTTCATGAATTTTTGAATAACTATCTTATCTCTGTATCCCACACACACAATTACCTGTGAAGTTCCTCAGTCGAGTAGTGAATTTCAAATACAGATTCAACCACAAAGACTAGGGAGGTTATCCAATGCCTCTCAAAGAAGGGCACCTACTGGTAGATTTATTTATAATTTTTAAAAAGCAGACGTTGAATATCTCTGAGAGTGGTGAGGTTATGAATTACCCTCTTGGATTGGGTATCAGTACACCCTCTCACTACAGAGTTACAGGCCTTCTTCCTAATTCAGTTGCCGGAGAGGAAGGAAACTGCTCAGGGATTTCACAGCGGCCAATGGAGACTAAAACAGTTAGTTTGAATGGCTGTGATAGGAGAAAACAGGATAGATCAACATTAACTCATATCTATATTTTCAACAGGGACAAACGAGGAGCCAACAGCTGGTATGTGAGAAGTTAAGACCATTATTTACAGTGGCAATCACAAAAAGTAATCCTTTTGGTACCTAAACATTTCAATGTCAGTGGGACAGTGCTAATCTATGTCCCTCAGTTGAGCACCATATTCCCAGTTTGGGTACGCTTTCATTCTAATGTGCTAATTTGTGTGTCCTCTCCTCTTCCAGAGCCTAAACCACACAGGTACAAGTGTGGTCTGTCGGCTCCCTGTCCTCAGAAACATCTGGCTTTCCGCATCGTCTCTGGAGCCGCCAACGTCATTGGGCCCAAAATCTGCCTGGAGGATAAGATGTGAGAATTGTTGTACATCATCGGGGCAATTACACTTCTTACACCAATGTATCAATGTCACCGCCAACCATCTCACTCTCTCCAGCTTGTCTCCGTTTCCTTTTATTTCTCATGAACTCTTTCTGCCATCATATCATCTTAACCCTGAAGTTTGTCTGAAGAGCTGAATGCAAGTATTTGTCTTATTTTGCTTTCCTTCATTAGCCTGATCCCAGATCTGTTTGGGCCATCTT
This sequence comes from Oncorhynchus mykiss, assembly GCF_057628025.1. Lineage (NCBI taxonomy): Eukaryota > Metazoa > Chordata > Actinopteri > Salmoniformes > Salmonidae > Oncorhynchus > Oncorhynchus mykiss. Next base: position 72,110,504 of record NC_143030.1, on the reverse strand, counting down.
GCCAAAAATGACCGAAGGAGTGGTTTTGTCTGTAGCGTCTTTCTGTCTACCTATGGTTGCTCCTTCATTGTCGGAGTGTAACAATGTATAGATTAACTCTTCAGGGGTTAGTTTCCTGAAAGTTTAGTAGCTCTAATCTCATCTTTCATCTACTGCCTACAATGGGTTTATGATCATCTTAAATCTAACCAGTAAATTATCACATTTTATTGTTCACATACACATATTTAGCAGATGTTATTGCGGGTGTAGCCAAATGCTTGTGTTCCTAGTGTTGGTACTTACGGTTCCTCCAACCTTTCCTTTTCTCTCCCTCAGCCTTGTCAGCAGTGTCAACAACAATGTTGGTAGAGGACTAAACATTGCTTTAGTAAATGGTAATTAGAATAATCTCTGACAAATTGTTCAAAGTTATGTTTCAAGTTAATTTGTGCAGTTGTGATTTTGACTTGACTGTTGCACAGATTGCTAACTTTAAATGAATTCATGTTTCTGCTCATCAGGGGTATCTGGAGAGCTCTTGGACACAAAATCATTTGATATGTGGGCAGGAGGTAAGAGGATTAAACACCTTTATACTGATGTCCTGGTGTCATTTGGTGCATGTTCGTAATATTTAAATGAGTTTATTTTATACATCATTATCTTCAATATTTTCACTGTACAAGAGGTTAAAAGTGGCTTAACGCCCCTCTACATATTGTTCAGTTAAATACAGGTACTTTAATAGGCTTCATCCTACCCTTCTGTCTTCCATTCTCAGATGTTACTGACCTGTTGAAGTATCTCCTACCTTTACATGAGGGAACACTTGTGTTTGTAGCTTCCTTTGACGATCCTGCCACAAAGTAAGAGTCTAGCATGGACATTACTAAGTGAGCCCCAGTCCTGTGCAAGGCTTTCAGCGCTGTGTGGTTATAATATTACGCTTCATGGCACATGACTCACACACACAGCACTAAAGGGGTTGTTTTACAGTCACCACAATCTTGCAAAATGCTTAACAAAACCAAATTGAACATATTGACAACTGGTAAATCTACCAGTCTATTCTTACAATTGTAAACATTACTAAGTGAAAATTATGTTTGGTGTTAAACTATACAAAAGTGGTATGTTGTACTGTATGGCAGGGCTTCCCAAACTCAAAATGGACATTCATCTAGCTGGCCTACTTTACTGCAACTGTCTGTCTCCCTCTCCTAACACCCGCGGCAGATTAAATGACGAGGCTCGTCGTCTGTTTGAGGAGCTGGGTAGCACAGCAGTGAGGGAGCTCACCTTCAGAGACAGCTGGGTGTTTGTAGGAGCCAAGGGCATCGAGAACAAGAGTCCATTCGAACAGGTAGACTACCTTTACTTAAAGCCTAAACTATATATAATTTATACCGTACGAACAACGCAAGAGCGCCAAGCAAAATGGCTATCCAGCGTAGTTGCTGCGTTTATAATTGGATGTGCTTGTACATCTACGTGTGCATGAGATAAGGATACGTGACCTCTGTGATTACGCGTGATGACGTATCTGTACACTCACTGTTCTCCTCATAGCTCTGCTCGTAACTCTGTGTTATATCTATGGCTCTGTCAGTGTGTTTGTTCTGTAAAGCCTAATGTTCATGCCCTCTCTCTCTGCCTGTGTCTCTCTCTCTCACCCCCCCCCCCCCCCCCCAGCGTATGAAGAACAGTAAGAACAGTAACAAGTACGAAGGCTGGCCTGAGTCTCTGGAAATGGATGGCTGTGTCCCCCTCCGTTCCCCTTCAGAGGGTTAAACACACTCTGCTTGTATCCCTCCCTTCCTCCACTCTTCTCAGATGATGCTTATGCCCTACATGGATCCAATGCTTTTAAATACTGGGAGTGTGCAAGACAAGTGCACACTTTGGGAGAAGGGTTGGAGAGTTGGAACGCAACCTGTTTCTAAGGACTAGAACCTTTTGAGAACGAAGGCCTCTGGTTCTAAGGACTAGCACCTTTTGAGAACGAAGGCCTCTGGTTCTAAGGACTAGCACCTTTTGAGAACGAAGGCCTCTGGTTCTAAGGACTAGCACCTTTTGAGAACGAAGGCCTCTGGTTCTAAGGACTAGCACCTTTTGAGAACGAAGGGCTCTGGTTTTAAGGATTAATGAGACTTGAGTATGGTATTGGTATTGCACGACTACAGTTGGATAAATGATGCTCTGTTACAATATCATGTAACTACAGGGAGGTAAAGACTCTTACAATACTTTTTTTTCCCTTCACTTTTTGTTATTTTTGTCAAGTAACACGTGCTGCAAAGTACATCTTCTCTTTAGTGGACTGACTCACTGTCACAATGCTGGTAGCAAGCTGGCCTGATGGTTGATATGCTAACTTGTTGAAGCAACTGTTTGGACTTGACATTTGAACTAGGAATTGATTTAAGTGTTTGAGGCTCGATGTTCCTGGGAATGACCACGTAGGAGGACATGGATATTTCAGAGACCAAATGTTTGATGCACAGATAAGGGAAAAATGTATGCTGGATAGAAAAAAAGAAAATATTAAAGAAGTAATGTCTGTAAAACCCTGCAAATGCACAGGAAGAGGGCAGATAATGCTGCCTATATGAACGGAAATCGCAAACAGAATACAATTAGGATTCACTAGCAACATATTATTGCTGGCTGTTCTAGGAAGGATATTGTATGTTATGATAAATTAAAATGCATTAATATATATTTTGTATGCATAGTTTAATATATTAAATTGTAGATTTCAATCTAGTTGTGCTAGCCTGAGTGCCAGTCTGTTTGTTCCATCATGCCAACTCGTTGTCATGTCAAACATTTGGCTTGACAAGGTGGAATGGAGTTGCCAGAAGCACAAACAGATCTGGGACCAAGTGCTAATAACCACCTTTTATGTGAGGGTTACCCTGGGGTCAGATGTGGGGCTACACCAATGCCATGATTACTGTATATATGTGATGACCTTTGTATGCTTGCAATGCTCAGTGATGGAAAAGTACTGGGTAAATGGAGATGTACTGCTTTAGTTCTCTGGCTGAGAATTGTCTGCACCTGCTGACAGTCACACAGCCTCAAGGCCGAGATAGTAGAGTGAGAAACCACAGTCTATACATGTTTTTCTAATTTTAGATACTTTGTATCTAATCCAATGCAACAATGTTAAGATATGATTGACGGTAGGTTGTATAAAGAGTGTTGTCTCTTGTTTCGCCACACAGATCTTTACTATAGAATATTGAGGTATTCTGTGTGTGAAACTCTGTCTGCAATTGCATTTAATTACTAAATAGTTTTATACCAAGGTTTCTGTGTCATCTATCTTAAAGACTGATTGTTAAAGGAAACGTACATCACCCCATGCAAAGGACCAGCCAACACCCCATGCAAAGGACCAGCCAACACCCCATGCAAAGGACCAGCCATCACCCCATGCAAAGGACCAGCCATCACCCCATGCAAAGGACCAGCCAACACCTCATGCAAAGGACCAGCCATCACCCCATGCAAAGGACCAGCCATCACCCCATGCAAAGGACCAGCCATCACCCCATGCAAAGGACCAGCCAACACCCCATGCAAAGGACCAGCCAACACCTCATGCAAAGGACCAGCCAACACCCCATGCAAAGGACCAGCCATCACCCCATGCAAAGGACCAGCCATCACCCCATGCAAAGGACCAGCCAACACCCCATGCAAAGGACCAGCCATCACCCCATGCAAAGGACCAGCCAACACCCCATGCAAAGGACCAGCCATCACCCCATGCAAAGGACCAGCCATCACCCCATGCAAAGGACCAGCCATCACCCCATGCAAAGGACCAGCCATCACCCCATGCAAAGGACCAGCCAACACCCCATGCAAAGGACCAGCCAACACCTCATGCAAAGGACCAGCCAACACCCCATGCAAAGGACCAGCCAACACCCCATGCAAAGGACCAGCCAACACCCCATGCAAAGGACCAGCCATCACCCCATGCAAAGGACCAGCCATCACCCCATGCAAAGGACCAGCCATCACCCCATGCAAAGGACCAGCCAACACCCCATGCAAAGGACCAGCCAACACCTCATGCAAAGGACCAGCCAACACCCCATGCAAAGGACCAGCCATCACCCCATGCAAAGGACCAGCCAACATTTTCTGAAAGAGAACAGTGATTGCTGCACAGCAGTTTACTCAAATACATTCTGTCAAAATGTTCCAATCTTGTGTATTTAACTTGGAATAGACCTAGTCTAGAATCTTATAGATACTTATTTTTACACCTCGTAGGCTATATTCATGGTTTGATTTCACACTAGAGTGGACTTCAGTGCCTAAAACATGATTGTACTGTTGGATAACAACACTATTCATTGTTCACTATTCACTATTCACTGTTGTTGATTTGGATATTGTATTATTATGATTTTTTTTTTCAATTTGATAGGTATCTTGCGTATTTTGTTCTCTGAATTTGATTAAATATACACCACTTGTTACATTTTCAATACACTCGAAACAAACTTCGCAGAATGTTTTGTTCCAGGAATAAGTGCTGTGAGACCAAGTGAACTATAGAATTCTACTATTCATTTTTGTGACTTACACTATTTTTTTTTTTAAATATATAAATCTCTGTGTGAGGTGTGGTTCAGCCTGAGGGCCAGTCTGTATGTGCTATCATGCCAATTCTTATGTCAATGATTGTCATGGCTTGACAATGTGCAATGGAGTTCGCAAGAGCGCAAACCATCTAGGACCAAATAATGTTTTGAGTGAATTTTATAGGCTATCCTTTGTGGAGAATGACTGCATGTTAAGTATGTATTTGGTCATCTGATTACTGCAATCTTCTTTACGGGTTGATGTAATGACAATGTGAACGATTGAAAAAGCTGATGTCAACTCAATGTACAGAAGACATTGTGATATAAAAGGCAAAACTGACCACAGGTCAGCACTGATGCTCTTGAGACATACAGTGCAGCCCTTGGTTCCCTCCTGTCCATTATCTTAAAATCGAAGCTGATCCTAGATCAGCACCTCTCCTCAGTCTTGTTACATGCAGCCCCAGATCTGTGGGAAGTCATGCATAATGCCCCCATCTGCATGCTCCATGAAGAATATGAAGCAGTGTCATGCACTGTGGACAGACAGCAGTCATCTGTTTAAACCCATTAGGGGGCGCCAAAAGACGGGGTTATTCAGTTCATTCTGTACTTGTGTGAGTGCCTTAACAGGGGTCTGCGGAATGGGAAGAAAATGGCCCCCTTTCACTGAGATCTCTTTCTTTGTCATGTTTTGTGGAATGTGACCATTATTCCATCTGTATGCTTTTTGGGCATTATGAAAATTATATGCTAAACCCCGTCCTTGAATTTGAGCCGATGCATAAGAAATGGGGAAATGACGGCTAAACATCAATTTCACAAATGACAAGTCATATATTTTTGTTACGTGCAATTACAGACATGTCTAGCATGCCCAATCTAAATGTAAGAAGAAGAACTCAAATGTAATGTAGAGCAGATCATTTACATAACCGTATTTGCAAGACAACAATGAAATGGGGCTTACTACTGTGTAATGCAATATTTAATTCAAATGGGAGAGGCCACAACAGAATGCAGGCGAGTTGAATGCCGCCCTCTTATGGCCCATTTCAGCAGCGCTCGCGTGCGCACATCAAAGCCTCCTCGCGGGTTGTCGAGAGGAATGGAGAAGCCAGCAAGCGCGTGCAGTTACACCTTGTACACAGATGGCCGTGTGACTCCTATCTTGTAAATTATGTACATAAAGTAACGTCTGAAGGTATCTGCATGTATAAGTGTATATACATTTATGTCGCATCATCTGGGTGGCACATACCGTTAGACCTCCTGCCTGCTCTAGTGTAGATTTAGAAAGACTCGACTCTAGTTGGGATTTTCAAACTTGGATTTACCGACACGCACTAATGGTGAAGCTCAAATTTGAAAAAGGATATCATTTGAAAATGAGTCGTATCTTGCATAATCTGATGGAATATTGCTGTTAAAATCATTAAAGGCAATGAAGTGAAATTTAAAGGTCGCTTGAGCAACGTTTGAAATAATTTGTGTAGCTACATAACGGAATATAAATTATAGGGCTTGTTTAGCTAGCTTGCTAGCTGTCTGGGTTACCAGTTTGCCTAAAAAAATCAGAACGGACGTCACGAGATGATACATTTAGGTAAGTGCAGTTTTCTTGTTTTCTTGCTACATTGTTTCAATTGTAACGAATTTCCAACAGTGCTGGACAGCTTGGAATAGAATCCCTATTTCTGTTCACCAGGGTAGCTTAGGTGTTGCAGTCTGTTATTGTACGCTAACTACCATGATGTCTAATTGGGGAGTTAAATGCTTCTACTCGGTGATATCGTGCCTCACATTTTCTTATTTAATCCCCAGCACAGGGCAGGCTTCTAAATTCATATCTTTTTTCATAGGTTGTTTGCGTTATGTCAGATTTCTGTAGTGCTGGATAGCCTAGTAATTCGCGCCCGTGCGCCTGCTCCATGGAAAATGCCATCAAATGTATTATTTGCCAATTGCTTGTTACGGTATTTTAGCTTCCCCTGCTGAAACAACAAATATATTGCCTTATTATAACCTGGCGTATCCATTTATGATTTTTGTGGGATTTCAATCTGACGTGTCAATCATAAATTATAGCAAACCCTCGCGCGCTAGGTGACAACATTTATCCTGCCACGGCTTCTACAGTCTGCTCCAGCCAGCAGTCAGCCAGCAAGAGGAGCCTTTTGAGGAAGGACCTGCGCTTGGCCGTGTTGTGTTTATTGTAAACAATATCATGCTATAGGCTACAAACACCATCATTAATTGCGTTTTGCTTTTATGTTAAGGTCAAATTAGAATCCATCAACATGATGTGTCTTCTGATGACAACCACACATGGCCCTATACTACAGCCTGTAAAAATGACTACAATTGGCTGTCACTGGCTTGTCCATTTGTAAATCAGAATTGCCATTGCCAAATTATTATCCTCTTTTATTATTATTAAATGTTTTATATATATACATATACATAGTGATGATTCAAAATACACATTTTTTGTTTAAAAAAAGTTTGCTAAAAGAGAGCATCGAAGCACTGGTATAATGTTTTATTGGATCCCCCCACTGGGAGTAATAGCAGATGGTAGCGTCTGAAATGGCACCCTATTCCCTATATAGTGCACTACATTGAACAGAGCCAATAGGGCCCTGGTTAAAAGTAATGCACCATATAGGGGATATGGTGCCATTTTTGGTTCAGCCATGTCCTATAATAGTGATGTACTCAAGTCATTATCAGACCACTCCTTCTTGATAAAAATGCTGAGGACTTAATACATTAACCCCCTGATCCCAGTCACTGAAAACCATAAAGAGTACAGCTTATAATAAATCACTATTCTAATATGAACTATGAAACAGTTTGGTTCAGAGGGGACACTCAGTAGCATAGAAATAAAATATGTGCCGTGGTCTGAGAGGCTTTGGCCATTCTGTTAATCCAATTTGATCAGTAGTATGATATGTAGTGGCCTAGACCTAAAACAGCAGGCCTGTCCATCCACCACGGGTGAGGGCTCCTTCCACCACGGGCGAGGGCTCCTTCCACCACGGGCGAGAGCTCCATCCACCACGGGCGAGAGCTCCATCCACCACGGGCGAGGGCTCCATCCACCACGGGCGAGGGCTCCATCCACCACGGGCGAGGGCTCCATCCACCACGGGCGAGGGATCCATCCACCACGGGCGAGAGCATCATCCACCACGGGCGAGGGCTCCATCCACCACGGGCGAGAGCTCCATCCACCACGGGCGAGGGCTCCATCCACCACGGGCGAGAGCTCCATCCACCATGGGCGAGGGCTCCAGGAATATTAAACCACTTTAGTAGCATGTGTAGTGGGCATAGTAATAAAAGTGCTCATTCATCCATAGAGATGGGAGCTTGAGTAGATGATGCTCCACTCCAGTAGTAGGCCTAGGTCCCTTCAGTAACATGTGTAACTCCTAATACTAAATGATTTCAGGTCAGAGGTGATCTGCTCAGTAGTATGTTGTATTAAAACAGCTTAATTCATCCATTGGGATCAGAGCGTCATCTCAGTAGTAGACCTAAGACACTTTAGTAACATGTTGTAATCCTGACTCATCACAGATACATCCGCTGATTAAGGCCCTCTCACCTGGATTAGATAGACTGTTGAGTGGAAGAGGGAAGGGGAGGACAAGGGACAGAAGAAAGGAGGGGACAGAAGAAATGAGTAAAGAGGAGAAGAGGGGGGAGGGGATGGGAGGACGGTGTTGGAGAAGAGGAGAGGGGACAGGAGAGGAGGGACAGGGGAGGACAGGAGAGAGGAAAAGAGAGGGGGGAAAAGAGAAGGAGACACGAGAGGAGATGGGACAGGAGAGAGGAGAAGAGGAGAGTCGACAGGAGAGGAGAAGCGAGCAGAGAGGGGAGGACAGGAGAGAGGAGAAGAGAAGGGGACAGGAGAAGAGAAGAGAGGGGGAGTGGGACAGCAGAATAATAGACAGTTAGATAATACTCCTTCCTCTCACTCTCGTCTCTCTGAGTGATCTCACTCGCACTTGCACTCGCACTCTCTCTCTCTCTCTCTCTCTGAGTGATCTCACTCGCTCTCCCCCCCCCTCTCTCTTTCTCTTCCCCCCTCTCTCTCTGAGGGATCTCAGTCCCCTCCCTCTCTGAGGGATCTAAAGGTCCTCTGTGTGCTTGCTACCTACACTGCCCTCAGTGTCACATGCTTGACCTGGATTGGACAATAGTAGTTGTTGTGTTCTTAAGTCTTGGGTTCCTCCAATGGGAAGAGAACAACCACTGTGTGTTTGAGTGTTGTATGGAAGTTCCAAGTCCCAGTCTAAATACAGGACAGGAGAAACACTATCAAAGAGTCGGATACTGTGATGGTGATTATGATTAGAGGAGAGGAAGGAAGTTTAACTTCTCTTTTCAAAGTTAGATAAGGCATTTTATGTCTTTGAACATCTCTCTTCAAAATAGATTCTTATTATAAACTGTGTTGTTGTTGTTGTTGGACGGTCTGATGTCTGTGTACAAGTGCACATTTTCATTCAGCTTCTATCCAAACACAAACTATTCCTCTTCCTGGTATGTTGCTCAAGTCTAGACCTGTTAGCTGAAGCAGTGTGTTTTGGGCGTTGATATACAGTTTAAGTCGAAAGTTTACATACACTAAGGTTGGAGTCATTAAAACTCATTTTTCAACCACTCCACAAATGTCTTGTTAACATAGTTTTGGCAAGTTGGTTAGGACATCTACTTTGTGCATGACAAGTCATTGTTCCAACAATTGTTTACAGACTTATTTCACTTATAATTCACTGTATCACAATTACAGTGGGTCAGAAGTTTACATACACTAAGTTGACTGTGCCTTTAAACAGCTTGGAAAATTCTAGAAAATTATGTCATGGCTTTAGAATCTTCTGAAAGGCTAATTGACATAATTTGAGTCAATTGGAGGTGTACCTGTGAATGTATTTCAAGGCCTACCTTCAAACTCAGTGCCTCTTTGCTTGACATCATGGTAAAATCAAAATAAATCAGCCAAGACCTCATACATTTTTTTTGTAGACCTCCACAAGTCAGGTTCTTCCTTGGGTACAATTTCCAAACGCCTGAAGGTACCACGTTAATCTGTGCAAACAATAGTACGCAGGTAAACACCATGGGACCACGCAGCCGTCATACCGCTCAGGAAGGAGACACATTCTGTCTCCTAGAGATGAACGTACTTCGGTGCGAAAAGAGCAAATCAATCCCAGAACAACAGCAAAGGACCTTGTGAAGATGCTGGAGGAAACAGGTACGAAAGTATCTATATCCACAGTAAAATGAGCAAGGTAGAAGGTAGAAGCCACTGCTCCAAAACCGCCATAAAAAAAGCCAGACTACGGTTTGCAACTGCACATGGGGACAAAGATCATACTTTTTGGAGAAATGTCCTCTGGTTTGATGAAATAAAAATAGAACTGTTTGGCCATAATGACCATCGTTATGTTTGGAGGAAAAAGGGGGAGGCTTGCAAGCCGAAGAACACCATCCCAACCGTGAAGCACAGGGGTGGCAGCATCATGTTGTGGGGGTGCTTTGCTGCAGGAGGGACTGGTGCACTTCACAAAATACATGGCATCATGAGGAGGGGAAATTATGTGAATATATTGAAGCAACATCTCAAGACATCAGTCAGGAAGTTAAAGCTTGGTCGCAAATGGGTCTTCCAAATGGACAATGATCTCAAGCATACTTACATAACCAAAGTTGTGGCAAAATGGCTTAAGGGCAACAATGTCAAGGTATTTGAGTGGCCATCACAAAGCCCTGACCTCAATTCCATAGAACATTTGTGGGCAGTACTGAAAAAGCGTGTGCAAGCAAGGAGGCCTACAAACCTGACTCAGTTACGCCATCTCTGTCAGGAGGAATGGGCCAAAATTCACCCAACTTATTTTGGGAAGCTTGTGGAAGGCTACCTAAAACGTTTGACCGAAGTTAAACAATTTAAAGGCAATGCTACTAAATACTAATTTAGTGTATATTAACTTTTGACCCACTGGGAATGTGATGAAAGAAATAAAAGTTGAAATAAATCACTCTCTCTACTATTATTCTGACATTTCACATTCTTAAAATGAAGTGGTGATCCTAACTGACCTAAGACAGGGAATATTTAATAGGATTAAATGTCAGGAATTGTGAAAATTCCTTAAATGTATTTGGCTAAGGTGTATGCAAACATCCGACTTCAACTGTAAATTAGTCAGACTGTCCCAGGTGTTGCTTTATATAGGCTCTTTACCCAGCATCTCTGTTCATCTCGGTATCCATCCCTCATCACATACGTCCAACCAGAGAAATAAATGAAGCTTTTACATGAATCATGCATTGACCCCAGGACAGTTCCAGTTACGGGTATGCCTTTAGGATTTTCCAGTAGCCTTTGATTGAATACAAAATGACTGGTACTTGATACTTTGACTAATAGGACACATGCTTTCATCTCGTCATCAAAGTACTGTATCACTATTCATCCTTCTGAGATTGAAATGTAAGCTCAGATGTCTGAATGATAGATACCTGCTACTGATGTCTGAATGATATAGATACCTTCCACTGATGTCTGAATGATAGATACCTGCCACTGATGATTGAATGATAGATACCTGCTACTGATGTCTGAATGATAGATACCTGCTACTGATGTCTGAATGATAGATACCTGCTACTGATGTCTGAATGATAGATACCTGCTACTGATGTCTGAATGATAGATACCTGCTACTGATGTCTGAATGATAGATACCTGCTACTGATGTCTGAATGATAGATACCTGCTACTGATGTCTGAATGATAGATACCTGCTACTGATGTCTGAATGATAGATACCTGCTACTGATGTCTGAATGATAGATACCTGCTACTGATGTCTGAATGATAGATACCTGCCACTGATGTCTGAATGATAGATACCTGCTACTGATGTCTGAATGATAGATACCTGCTACTGATGTCTGAATGATAGATACCTGCCACTGATGTCTGAATGATAGATACCTGCCACTGATATCTGAATGATAGATACCTGCCACTGTACAAATGCTCCCACAGTTTTATTGTGCAATGTTTTTATTGTGCAAAGGTCTTCCTCAGGCTCAGATGTCTACAATCCTTTGAATGGCCTTATTTAGGTGTGTTGCCAGGCAGAGGACAGTGTAGCAACAACTCTTGTATTCAAACTTTTCTTTCTTTCCAACACACAGACAAACACATTCACACACACACATTCATACACACACACACCTCCCTGGCGGTCGGTTTCGGTGCTGTGCTCACAGGATTAATCAGCAGGAGCTAACGAGCAGGCCTTTAACGGGCTTATGAGAGTTCCTCCATCCGTGTCCCCTCCTCCCCTCACCAGTGTCCCACCTCCCCCCTGTCCCCTCCTCCCCTCACCAGTGTCCCGCCTCAACCCCTGTCCCCTTCCCATGTCCTCTTCCGTGGCAGGTCCTCGCCCTCGTTCCCCTTTCCTACCTGCGTTCCTTCATCGCCTCCCCTTCCCCTTCATCCACGTCCCTCCCCCAGTCCTCGTGGGGTTATTTAAGATACTATTTGAAGAGGTAGGGTTTCAGAAGTTTTTGGAAGTTAGGCAGGGACTCCACTGTCCTGACTTTAGGGGAAGCTTGTTCCAGGACATAGAAGAGCTTTGACTGGGCTGAGTGGGAGCTTCCCTACCGCAGGGGTGGGATGCAAAGAGACCAGAGGTGGCAGAACGGAGTGCTTGGGTTGAGATGTAGGGTTTGAGCATAGCCTGAAGGTATGGAGAGGCATTTCCCCTTGCAGCTCCATAGGCAAGCACCTTGAAGATGATGCGAGCTTAGACTGGAAGCCAGTGGACTGTGCGGAGGAGCAGGGTGACATGGGAGAACTTGGGGAGGTTGAACACCAGACGGACTGAGCTATTCTGGCTAAATTGCAGGGGTTTGATGGCAGCAACGGGGACCCCAGCCAACAGAGAGTTGCAGTAGTCCAGACAGAAGATGACAAGTGCCTGGATTAGGACCGGCACCACTTCCTGTGTGAGTAAAGGTCGTATTCTACTGATATTGTAGAGCGGGTCACTGCTTTGATGTTTGCAGAGAACAACAGGGTGTTGTCCCGGGTCACGGACATGCCAAGTCTCCCCGCCCCCCTGAAGGGTTTGAACCCACCAGTAGTGTGGGTCGATAGGGCAGCGTGGCACCGGGGCACCAAAGCAGTGACCCCCATGTGGCAACGGGGCACCAAACACAAATAGATCACTATTTAAGTCAATTATGTCATAATGAGTGTATTGGCGGCGATTTGTGCAGTGATTTTATTTCTATGACCAAACTGCTGTGCCCTGGACGGAGCAATACGCCACAGGGCAAAACTCACCGAGCTTCTGCTCCTAGTCACAGTCAGTGGCCATGTCTGAATACCAATACTAGCGCACTACACACTTAAACTGCATTTCGGCAGTTGATCTAGTAGAATTCACTCGTCTTTTCCGACATGTTTGACAACATCTGATAATGAGATAAATTGACGCGCTGTACCAAAATGAATGACTGGCGGGTATTGGATGGCGCCTTCCGAGTACTATTTCTACAAATTTCACATATTATTAAAAAAAAAAATATTGTATAATATTTAGTACACTAGTATGGGTATTCGAACACAACCAGCCACTCAGCCTATGGAAATATTACTATGCTAATGGAATCAAATAGCTCCAGTCATTTTTCTCTATCCCCAATCCATCCACTCTCGTTCCTCTCTTTTTCTCATGTTCTCTGTCCTATTCATCCCTGTGCAAACAGTAGTTGTTTTTGTTCAAGCAGAAATGTAGCTATAGTCACTGCTTTCATTCACACAAACACTGGCATATTTAATCAGGGAGAATCCCCCACAACCCCCTTTTTTGTCTGTGCCCCCCCCCTTCATTTCTCTCTTGTTCTCTTTCACACAACATTTTTCCCACCCCTTCAAACCAGCCAGCCCCATTGCTTCTTTCTCCGCACATTTACAGTCGCTCTGGTCCAGGGTTAAGTGCCTTGCTCAAGGGCATATCAACAGATTTTTCACCAAGTCGGTTCATGGATTTGAACCAGCAACTTTTTGGTTACTGACCCAACGCTCACCTGCCACTCTTTTTCTCTAAATCTCTCTCCCTCTCTCGCGCTCTCTCTCTCTTTCTTTCTTTCAATTTGGAACCTTGATGTCCCCTCTCTCCACTCTCATTCCCTTTCTGTCCACACACTCACACACACACACACACACAAACACTGCACCCCCCCCCCCCCCCCCCCCCAACACACATGCACGACCACGCACACAGTGAAACACAAACACACACTGGCACGCACCCCATTCCCCAGGCTCCTCCTTTGTCCGCCTGACTAAATCACCAGAAGTTGTTCAGTCCCAGGGGATTAATGTGTGTATGCCCATGAAGGGAGGGATGAAAAAGAAGGGAGAGAGGGAAAGCGGGAGCACAGTGTTTGTTATGTTTGCAGTGCAGCGACTCTGTGGTACAGAGGGACCCTCTGTTGTCCATGTCCATGGTGTACTATGTGATGGAGACTGTGGTAGCCTAAATTGTGTGATGGAATTCAGTTTCCCATGCTTGCATTAGCCTGTACATTAACTACATTTTCAAACTTTGAGTTCATGTTTCATTAGAGAAGTATGGGGTTACCACGTGACACATTTTACTGTAGCTAGTTTGTCATGTTTGCAGTAGACTGTAAAAAAAAATCTACTTTGAGTTCCAGTTTCAGAGAGAAGTTTGGGGTTAAATGGAACTGAGCAGTAATTGGCAAATTGTAAACGATTCGTAATAATCAACTGAAAGAGTCATGATGATTTCTGCTGTGCATTAAAAAAATATATATATTAGGCTGCATGTCAAGTGTCCACACCTATATGGTCCATAAAGGGCCTGGAGGGACAGGGAGGCAGAACACAGCTGGATGTTCAGATCTCATTACATGTAGGCCTACTTGATGTAACTCCATTACTGCAAGGCTGAATGGATGAGATTCAGACCAGCAGTGACATGATGTGATTGTGAACATGTGCCTTCACACAAAAACACAGGGTCTACGATCCAAATGGCAACATATTTCCTATATAGTGCACTCCTTTTGAGCAGGGCCCTGGTAAAAAGTAGTGCACTATTTAGGAAATATGTTGCCATTTGGGACACACACCATACAAAGCCTCCCAAAACCAGGCTTTGTCTAAGCAGTATTTTGTTTGTTATCCTTATCTCTTATGACCACTGATATTTATCATATTTGCTGCCAATTTGGGAGGTAATTTCCCTGGTGTCAGGATTTGTTATTTTTTTTAAAGAGGACATGTGTTTGTGTGCACGCACGTATGGTAAAGTTGTGTGTGTATTAGAGGTCGACCGATTAATCGGAATGGACGATTAATTAGGGACGATTTCAAGTTTTCATAACAATCGAAAATCGGTATTTTTGGGCACCGATTTGGAATATATAAAAAAAAACATATATATTTATATATTTTACACCTTTATTTAATCTTTATTTAACTAGGCAAGTCAGTTAAGAACACATTCTTATTTTACAATGACGGCCTAGGAACGGTGGATTAACTGCCTCGTTCAGGGGCAGAACAACAGATTTTCACATTGTCAGCTCAGGGGGATACAATCTTGCAACCGTACATTTAACTAGTCCAAGGCTATAACGACTTGCCTCTCTCTCTCATTGCCCTCCACAAGGAGACTGCCTGTTACGCGAATGCAGTAAGTCAAGGTAAATTGTTAGCTAGCATTAAACTTATTTTATAAAAACAATCAATCAGTCATAATCACTAGTTAACTACACATGGTTGATGATATTACTAGATATTATCTAGCGTGTCCTGCGTTGCATATAATCTGACTGAGCATACAAGTATCTAAGTATCTGACTGAGCAGTGCTGGTCAGAAGCAGGCACGTAAACATTCATTCAAACAGCACTTTCGTGCGTTTTGCCAGCAGCTCTTCGTTGTGCGTCAAGCATTGCGCTGTTTATGACTTCAAGCCTATCAACTCCCGAGATGAGGCTGGTGTAACCGAAGTGAAATGGCTGGCTAGTTAGCGCGCGCTAATAATGTTTTCAAACGTCACTCGCTCTGAGCCTTGGAGTGGTTGTTTCCCTTGCTCTGCATGGGTAACGCTGCTTCGAGGGTGGCTGTTGTTGTGTTCCTGGTTCGAGCCCAGGGAGGAGTGAGGAGAGGGACGGAAGCTATACTTACACTGGCAATACTAAAGTGCCTATAAGAACATCTAATAGTCAAAGGTTAATGAAATACACATGGTATAGAGGGAAATAGTCCTATAATTCCTATAATAACAACAACCTAAAACTTCTTACCTGGGAATATTGAAGACTCATGTTAAAAGGAACCACCAGCTTTTAATTTATTTATTTGTAATAATGACAATTACAACAATACTGAATTAACACTTATTTTAACTTAATATAATATATCAATAAAATCAATTTAGCCTCAAATAAATAATGAAACATGTTCAATTTTGTTTAAATAATGCAAAAACAAAGTGCTGGAGAAGAAAGTAAAAGTGCAATATGTGCCATGTAAGAAAGCTAACGTTTAAGTTCCTTGCTCAGAACATGAGAACATATGAAAGCTGATGGTTCCTTTTAACATGAGTCTTCAATATTCTCAGGTAAGAAGTTTTAGGTTGTAGTTATTATAGGAATTATAGGACTATTTCCCTCTATACCATTTGTATTTCATTAACCTTTGACTATTGAATGTTCTTATAGGCACTTTAGTATTGCCAGTGTAACAGTATAGCTTCCGTCCCTCTCCTCGCTCCTCCCTGGGCTCAAACCAGGAACACAACGACAACAGCCACCCTCAAAGCAGCATTACCCATGCAAAGCAAGGGAAACAACCACAAGCTCAGATCGAGTGACGTTTGAAATGCAATTAGCGCGCGCTAACTAGCTAGCCATTTCACTTCGGTTACACCAGCCTCATCTCGGGAGTTGATAGGCTTGAAGTCATAAACAGCGCAATGCTTGACGCACAACGAAGAGCTGCTGGCAAAACACACGAAAATGCTGTTTGAATGAATGTTTACGCGCCTGCCTCTGCCTAGCACTGCTCAGTCAGATACTTGTATGCTCAGTCAGATTATATGCAACGCAGGACACGCTAGATAATATCTAGTAATATCATCAACCATGTGTAGTTAACTAGTGATTATGATTGATTGATTGTTTTTTATAAGATAAGTTTAATGGTAGCTAGCAACTTACCTTGGCTTACTGCATTCGTGTAACAGGCAGTCTCCTTGTGGAGGGCAACGAGAGAGAGGCAAGTCGTTATTGCGTCGGACTAGTTAACTGTAAGGTTGCGAGATTGAATCCCTGAGCTGACAAGGTGAAAATCTATCATTCTGCCCCTGAACGAGGCAGTTAACACACCGTTCCTAGGCCATCATTGAAAATAAGAATGTGTTCTTAACTGACTTGCCTAGTTAAATAAAGATTAAATAAAGGTGTATTTTTGTTTAATTAGGCATAATAGGCGCCCAAAAATACAGATTTCCGATTGTTATGAAAACTTGAAATCGTCCCTAATTAATCGGCCATTCTGATTAATCGGTCGACCTCTAGAAAGGGCAGTGTGGAGTGCAATAGTGATTGCATCATCTGTGGATCTGTTGGGGCGGTATGCAAATTGGAGTGGGTCTAGGGTTTCTGGAATAAGGGTGTTGATGTTAGCCATGACCAGCACTTCATGGCTACAGATGTGAGTACTACCGGTTGGTAGTCATTAAGGCAGGTTACCTTAGTGTTCTTGGGCGCAGGCACTATGGTGGTCTGCTTAAAACATGTTGGTATTACAGACTCGAACAGGGAGAAGTTGAAAATGTCAGTGAAGACACTTGCCAGGCGGTCAGCACATGCTCTCAGTATATGTCCTGTTAATCTGTCTGGACCTGCGGCCTTGTGAATGTTGACCTGTTTAAAGGTCTTACTCACATCAGCTGCGGAGAGAGTAATCACACAGTCTTCCGGAACAGCTGGTGCTCTCATGCATGTTTCAGTATTATTTGCCTCGAAGTGAGCATAGAAGTAGTTTAGCTCGTCTGGTGGGCTCGTGTCACTGGGCAGCTCTCGGCTGTGCTTCCCATTGTAGTCTGTAATGGTTTGCAAGCCCTACCACATCCGACGAGTGTCAGAGCTGGTGTAGTGCGATTCGATCTTAGTCCTGTATTGATGCTTTGTCTGTTTGATGGTTTGTCAGAGGGCATAGCTGGATTTCTTATAAGCTTTCGGGTTAGAGTCCCGCTCCTTGAAAGCGGCAGCTCTAGCCTTTAGCTCAGTACGGATGTTGCCTGTAATCCATGGCTTCTGGTTGGGGTATGTACGTACGGTCACTGTGGGGACGACGTCATCGATGCACTTATTGATGAAGCCAATGACAGCTGTGGTTTACTCCTCAATGCCATTGGAGGAATCCCAGAACATATTCCAGTCTGTGCTAACAATCCTGTAGCTTAGTATCTACTTCATCTGACCACTTTTTTATTGATCGAGTCACTGGTGCTTCCTGCTTTAATTTTTGCTTGTAAGCAGGAATCAGGAGGATAGAATTATGGTCAGATTTGCCAAATGGAGGGTGAGGGATAGCTTTGTATGCGTCTTTGTGTGTGGAATAAAGATGGTCCAGTGTTTTTTCCTCTGGTTTCACATTTAACATGCTGATAGAAATTTGGTAAACGGATTTAAGTTTCCCTGCATTAAAGTCCCCAGGTACTAGGAGCGCCTCCTCTGGGTGAGCGTTTTCTTGTTTTCTTATGGCAGAATACAGCTCATTCAATGCTGTCTTAGTGCCAGCCTCAGATTACAGCTATGAGTCTTCTTGGGAAAGTCTATAAAATCTTTGCACACATGGATTGTGCAATATTTGCCCATTATTCTTTTCAAAATTCTACAAGCTCTGTCAAGGGGTTGGGGATCATGGCTAGACAGAAATGTTCAAGTCCATAGATTTTCAAGTCTGTTTAAGTCAAAACTGTAACTAGGCCAATCGGGAACATTCACTGTGTTCTTGGTAAGCAACTACAGTGTATATTTGGCTTTGTGTTGTAAGCTATTGTCCACTGAATGGTGAATTCCTGGTATAAAGTAGACTGAAGCAGGTTTCCTCTAGAATTTTTCCTAAGCTTAGCTCCATCCCGTTTCTTTTCATCCTGAAAAACTCCCCAGTTTTTGCCGATGTCAAGCATACCCATACCAGGATGCAGCCACCGCCAAGCTTGAAAATAAGGAAGCTGTTACGCTGTGATGTTTTGTGTTGAATTTGCCCCAAACATAAGGCTTTGCATTCAGGCCAAAAAGTGTATTCCTTTGCTGTGTTTTTTTGCAGTATTACTTCTGTGCTTTGATGCATGTTTTGGATTATTTCTATCATTCTTTTCTATCTGTCATTTAGGTCATTATTGTGGAGTCACTACAACATTGTTGATCCATCCTCAGTTTTCTCCTGTCTCAGCCATTGAACTTTGTAACCGTTTTAAAATTACCAATGGCCTCATGGTGACATCCCTAAGCAATTTCCTTCCTGTCCTGCAGCTCAGTTCAGAAGGACGACTAGATCTTTGATGTGTCTGGGTGGTTTAATACATAATCCACAGCATAATTATTATCTTGACCATGTTTAATGACATATTCAATGTCTGATTTGTTATTCTTACCCATCTACCAATCACTGCCGTTCTCTTTGAGGCTTTCGATAAGCTCCCTGCTCTTTGTAGTTGAATCTGTGCTTGAAATTCAATACTTGTGTGTGTGTGTGTGTGTGTGTGTGTGTGTGTGTGTGTGTGTGCATATGTGTGTGTGTGTGTGTGTGTGTGTGTGTGTGTGTGTGTGTGTGTGTATGTGTGTGTGTGTGTGTGTGTGTGTGTGTGTGTGTGTGTGTGTGTGTGTGTGTGTGTGTGTGTGTGTGTGTGTGTGCATATGTGTGTGTTTGTGTATGCGTGTGTGTAAATGTGTGTGTAGGAGAGAGTCAGTGACTGTGAGGGAGAGAGGGATGGGCTGTGTCAGTGTGAATGTGTTTGATGCACTGTGATAACTCTGTTCCATGGGAACTCCTTGCCCTGGGGACACTGGGGAATAAGCTCCTGTTTAAAGGAGATATTCCCCCGTGTCACCTATTTCCTGCTGAGGCCTTACCTATCGACCCATGTCTGTCTCATTCATAGACTCACTTATATAATGTCTGTCCCCATTCCCCACTGTCTGGTCCCAGATATTTTTGTGCTGTCATGTCCAATTCATTTTCAATGACCATAGGAGTTGGTAAGATAGCACAAACAGATCTGGGACCAGGCTAATGTCTGTCCTATATAATATGTTTGTCTCCACTCTGGTTCCTTTCCCTTGTTTGTGGTCACATCAATTGATAAGGTCAAAGGACAGGAAAGGACAAAGAGAAAAGTTCAGGTTAGCACTGTAATGTGAAAGAGGTATAAGTCAATTGAGAGGTTTGGAATAATATCACTGTAGCTACCTGACTAGACAGCAGCTGGACCTACAGTACCTCTATGACATGTATCTACAGACAGAATAGAGTTTGTGCTCTTTATAGTTATAGTGTCTACCTTTCATCTTTGTCTCAATCCTCATTCTGTAAACAGACTATAGCCTTAACGTAGGCCACAGATGGAGGAGCTTGCAATAGCATGTATTACTGTACTGTATGGGTCTAAGTAGTAATGTACAGTGCCTTCAGAATGTATTCACACCCTTTGACTTTTTCCTCATTTTGTTGTGTTACAGCCTGAATTTCAAATGGATTCAATTAAGATTTTGTTTCACTGGCCTTCGCACCTTCTTCGAAATGTGTGCAAATTAATAAAAAATAAAAAGCTGAAATGTATTAACAAAGTATTCAACCCTTTTGTTATGGCAAACCTAAATATGTTCAGGAGTAAAAATGTGCTTAAGTCACATAATAAGTTTCATGGACTCACTCTGTGTGTAATAATAGTGTTTACATTATTTATTTATTTTTATGACTACCTCATCTCTGTACACCACACATACAATTATCTGTAAGTTCCCTCGGTCGAGTAGTGAATTTCGAAGACCGATCCAGGGACGTTTTCCAATGCTTCGCAAAGAAGGGCACCTATTGGTATATGGGGGAAAAAAGCAGACATTGAATATCCCTATGAGCATGGTGAGGTTATGAATTGAGCTTTTGGACGGTGTATTAATACACCCCGTCACAAGAAAGATACAGGCGTCCTTCCTAACTCAGTTGCAGGAGAGGAAGGAAACCGCTCAAGGATTACACCATGAGGCCAATGGTGACTTTAAAATAGTTACAGAGATTAATGGATGTGATAGAAAACTGAGGATGGATCAACAACATTGTCGTTACTCCACAATACTAACCTAAGTAAAAAATAAGGAAGCCTGTTCAGAATACAAATATTCCAAAACATGCATCCTGTTTGCAATAATACACAAAAGTAAAACTGCAAAAAATGTGGCAAAAAAATTAACTTTATGTCCTGAATACAAAGCTTTTGGGGCAAATCCAATACAACAAATCACGGAGTACCAGTCTTCATATTTTCAAGCATGGTGGTGGCTGCATCACATTATGGGTATGCTTGTCATCAGCAAGGACTAGGGAGTTTTTTTATTTATAAAAAGTAACGGAAAAGAGCTAAGCTTTCCAACAGATTCAGCAGGACAATAACCTTTCAGCAGGGCAATAACCTTTTTTCAGCAGGACAATAACCTTTCAGCAGGGCAATAACCTTTCAGCAGGGCAATAACCTTTCAGCAGGACAATAACCTTTCAGCAGGGCAATAACCTTTCAGCAGGGCAATAACCTTTTTTCAGCAGGGCAATAACCTTTTTTCAGCAGGGCAATAACCTTTCAGCAGGGCAATAACCTTTCAGCAGGGCAATAACCTTTTTTCAGCAGGGCAATAACCTTTTTTCAGCAGGGCAATAACCTTTTTTCAGCAGGGCAATAACCTTTCAGCAGGGCAATAACCTTTCAGCAGGACAATAACCTTTCAGCAGGGCAATAACCTTTCAGCAGGGCAATAACCTTTCAGCAGGACAATAACCTTTCAGCAGGGCAATAACCTTTCAGCAGGGCAATAACCTTTCAGCAGGACAATAACCTTTCAGCAGGGCAATAACCTTTCAGCAGGACAATAACCTTTCAGCAGGGCAATAACCTTTCAGCAGGGCAATAACCTTTCAGCAGGTCAATAACCTTTCAGCAGGTCAATAAGACCTAAAACACAAGGCCAAATCTACACTGGAGTTGCTTACCAAGACGAAAAGGCTGTTACTGTGTAATAGAGTAGCTACAAGTACGAGTTGACAGATATCGCTAAGAGTTGACAGATCGCTAAGAGCATCCCTCTGCTCATGAATGAATAATGAAGGAATGAATGGTCCATAGTACTGAATCATCCATTTTTAATCATCAGAACAGGATTTAGTACCGCTGTATTGACTAATGATCTCCACCATTGGTCTCCACCAAACACAACTAAAATTGCAACACACTCACTAAATTCTGATTGATGACAAACTCAAAGCGAAACTATACAAGATATTATTCTATGACAGGAGTGCTGGGCTGTAGAAAGCTTAGTTGAACCGGCCCTGTCATCAGGGTTTTTGATTAACAGATTTTAATGGTTCCTTCCCTCAGAGTAGGCCTACATTATCTCAAGTCTCACCATACATGGGCAGCTTGTAGCATGGCCTGTTCTTAATTTTTTAAATTTCACCTTTATTTTACCAGGAAAGTTAGTTAAGAACAAATTCTTATTTTCAATGACGGCCTAGGAACAGTGGGTTAACTGCCTGTTCAGGGGCAGAACGACAGATTTGTACCTTGTCAGCTCGGAGGTTTGAACTAGGCTACCCTGCCACCCCAATCCAAAATGAATTAATCACCTGACAGTCTTCAGAATGAACCCAAAAACACTGGAAACATGGAACATGCCATCTGCGTTATCCAGCATCCTATTACTGGAGAATCTCTTCAGCAGACTTATGAGGGTTGAAACTGAAAGAAACAGTCTGTATCGGCTGGCTGGAAAATTAAGGATTGTAGCAATTTAGAAGATACAATTTTGCTACTAGCTACTAACAACTGCAGAAATAGAAAATACATTGCAGAATATTGCCTTTTTTAGAAGGCAATCAACACTTGAGATGGAACAGACACTGGGGAAATGCCTGGGAGTAACAGCATAAATTGGTGCTAGCCAGGCAGTGTTTAAAGTGTCCTATTAGGAATAAGTTACATTCAAAATGAGGAAACCATTCCTCTGAGGAGTGTATGAACATTTCTCCATTAATAAGAACAATTTGATTTGATAGGATTTTACACATTGTGAGCAGGCATTCTTTGACAGACAGGAGTGACTGTGGAAAGGAATATAGTACCAGGATATAGCTGAGAACTTTGATTATTCTCAGATCCTCCCTCTGTGCAGTCCCCCACTGACCTCACCATCATACCCAGAACATCAAACATCAAACTGAAACTGGTGTTCTTGGAAATGAATGATTTGAATATGACTTGAACAGTGGAAAGTTATTCGCATCTCGCTATACTAGCCTGCTGAATACTAATGTGTTTGTTTGTTTTCTTCACAGGATTTACCTGAGGAGATTCACCTTAAGACTTTGACAGAGAAGATTATCTAGAAGAGGAGGAAGAGGTAGCTTCCCTCAGCTTCCCTCTCTTTCCCAGAGACATTAAACACTTTCTTCTGCCTCAGCGTGTGTATATAGTAAGGTTGGCTGAGGCGAGGCTTTATTGAGGTGCCTATTGAGTTTAGTCCCCTTGGTAAGGTGCACAGGAAAGGGTATGCACTTTAGGAGATGGAGAGAAAGAAAGTAAGGACAGAAATCTAGGACGGAGTGGAGATAAGAAGCACTGTGCTGCTCATCCTCTTTATGCCTCTGTAAAGACTCTAAAGAAAGGAGAGAGGAGGACGGGAGCCTCTAGTGGCAGGGCCCAGCCCCGTAGTCACCAGCAACACTGGAACAACAGCAGCCAGAGAACCTAGAAGGTGGGTAAGAAGAGGACCACAGAAAGAGAGGAGAGACGGGGACTGAACAAGAACCAGAGGGTCGGAGGAGGAGAGGACGGGGAGCAGGAGGGGCATCCCCATGGCGACGGACCCTGGAGAACCCACGGGGACAGAGGACTCCTCAGAGAAAACTGATGGAGCGCGAGAGGAGGAGACGGAGCAGGAGGATGGCAGGAGGGAAAGGACGCAAAGTACCCCCTCTGACTTCCCCTCCTCCCAGGCTCAGGAGAGGAGAGCCGCCGAGGGTAGGGATACAGGAGAAGGACCAAGAGGAGGCGGAAGTAGAGGAGGTCGAGGAGAGATGGAGGACAGAGATGTTAAGGAAGAGGAGATACCTCCGTTTAGACCTATGTCTCTCTCCACACCCTCATCCCCGGCTGCGACCGTGGTGGCTTCAGGGTCAGGAGGTCACGGGCCGAGGCTGAGGAGAGAGAAGCGTTTCTTCAGGAAGAGTGTGGAGATCTGCGAGGAGGAGGACGAGGTAGCGGCAGACCCCCCAGAGGTGTCCCACTCCGCCCCCCACCTGGATTCAGTCTTCACCCTCACCGGGGCCCAGGCCGCTACCGCCACCGCCGCCTCAGCTTCCGCAGCCCTAGGACACGACACCGCTCACCATGACCCATCCAGCCCCAGCACCACCCAGGACCCCGGGGCCAAGGACACCCCCTCCTCCGCCCCTGCCCAGACGGGGAAGGAGAGGGACAGGGAGCAGGAGGAGGAGGCAGAGATGAAGGCCGTGGCCACCTCGCCGGGGGGGAGGTTTCTGAAGTTTGACATTGAGCTGGGGAGGGGAGCCTTTAAGACCGTTTACAAAGGCCTAGACACTGAGACCTGGGTGGAGGTGGCCTGGTGCGAACTACAGGTAAAGATCAATACTCTCTCTTTCTTGTTCTCTCGAGGCTAGACACTTTTCAGACATTGTGCCGACCCAAAACAAATTGTACTGCCTTGGATATGTTATTTTCAGCACGCCTCCAGCAAGTATGATGGATGCGTATGCAGACAAGCTTGGTTTGGCTCGGCTCAGTTTTATGCAGGCCAGATCAGTACAGCTTGATCTGGCTCGGCTCAGTTTTATGCAGGCCAGATCAGTACAGCTTGGTTTGGCTCGGCTCAGTTTTATGCAGGCCAGATCAGTACAGCTTGGTTTGGCTCGGCTCAGTTTTATGCAGGCCAGAGCAGTACAGCTTGGTTTGGTTCAGCTCAGTTTTAAGCAGGCCATATCAGTACAGCTTGGTTTGGCTCGGCTCAGTTTTATGCAGGCCATATCAGTACAGCTTGGTTTGGTTCAGCTCAGTTTTAAGCAGGCCATATCAGTACAGCTTGGTTTGGTTCAGCTCAGTTTTAAGCAGGCCAGATCAGTACAGCTTGGTTTGGCTCGGCTCAGTTTTATGCAGGCCAGATCAGTACAGCTTGGTTTGGTTCAGCTCAGTTTTATGCAGGCCAGATCAGTACAGCTTGGTTTGGTTCAGCTCAGTTTTATGCAGGCCAGATCAGTACAGCTTGGTTTGGCTCGGCTCAGTTTTATGCAGGCCAGAGCAGTACAGCTTGGTTTGGTTCAGCTCAGTTTTAAGCAGGCCATATCAGTACAGCTTGGTTTGGCTCGGCTCAGTTTTATGCAGGCCAGATCAGTACAGCTAGGTTTGGCTCGGCTCAGTTTGATGTATGCCACGGTTTGATTTCTGGTTTATTGCAACAGTGAGTAAGTATGTTAATTACATGTGAGTGGTCTCTAGAGGTAATGGCATGGAAGGTGTAGGGAGGTAGTACTAATCAATGGCAACAATATATTGTGCTGATTTTACTGGTCTGTTTGGAAAATCTATAGCTATTACTTTTGTATTAAATTACACACACCATAATGCATGACTTCAAGTCAGTTGAAATCCTCCCAGGACCCCCATACACACACACACACACACACACACACACACACACACACACACACACACACACACACACATACACACACACACACACACACACACACACACACACACACACACAGACCCACACCTAATGCTTCCCAAGAGTCTTCTCAGGAGCTTCTCTCTTCCCTGGGATAATCTCAGCCTGTTGTCTGCTAACTATTCAGTCTGAGATTCAGACTCACTGCAGCACATTGGAAACAGAAAGAGAGAGAGAGAGAGACAGAGATAGAGCGAGACAGAGAGAAGGGGGGGGAGATGTACTTTTGCTGCACTCAGGAACACATGAAAAATGCATGATGATATAGTAGTAGGTACACTCCGCGTGAAAAAGAAAATGCACTAGATTTAAAACATTACAGGTTGAATGTGCAGACTGCAGCGAGACAGTCACCCACACATGCCTGTACTTTCTATGAAATCCATACATGACGGGTGAGTCATTCATTGTCCATTGATAACAACGTTGCCTGATATTCATTACATCCTTGCAAAAAAAGGTGCTATCTAAAACATAAAAGGGTTCTTCGGCTGTACCCATCGGAAAACTCTTTGAAGAACCCTTTTTGGTTCCAGGTAGAACCTTTTTGGTTCCAGGTAGAACCTTTTTGGTTCCAGGTAGAACCCTTTTGGGTTCTATGTAGAACCCTTTCCACAGATGGTTCCAAAAGGGTTCTACCAGGAACCAATAAGGGTTCTACCTTGAACCAAAAAGTGTTCTCCTATGGGGACAGCCGATGAACCCTTTTGGAACCCTTTTTTCTAAGAATGTAGTATTCATTCCTACTGCATTGCAATTATATTGTATTATATTCTGTATTACTACTATTCATTATCACTGCATATGTCATATGCACATTACCGGTCCAAAGTTTTAGAACACCTACCCATTCAAGGGTTTTTCTTTATTTTTGCTATTTTCTACATTGTAGAATAATAGTGAAGGCATCAAAACACTGAAATAAAACATGGAATCATGTAGTAACCAAAAAAGTGTTCAATGAATCAAAATATATTTTATATTTGAGATTCTTCAAATAACCATCCTTTGCCGTGATGACAGATTTGCACGCTCTTGGCATTCTCTCAACCAGCTTCACCGGGAAATCTTTTCCAACAGTCTTGAAGGACTTGGCCATGCTGGTTAAGTGTGCCTTGAATTCTAAATCAATCACAGACAGCACCCCAACACCATAACACCTCCTCCTCCATGCTTTACGGTGGGAACCACACATGCGGAGATCATCCGTTCACCCACACCACGTCTCACAAAGACACGGTGGTTGGAACCAAAAATGTCCAATTCAGACTCCAGACCAAAGGACAGATTTCCACCGGCCTAATGTCCATTGCTCATGTTTCTTGGCCCAAGCAAGTCTCTTCTTCTTATTGGTGTCCTTTAATAGTGGTTTCTTTGCAGCAATTCAACCATGAAGGGCTGATTCAGGCAGTCTTCTCTGAACAGTTGAGGTTGAGATGTGTCTGTTACTCGACTGCAATTTCTGAGGCTGGTAACTCTAATGAACTTATCATCTGCAGCAGAGATAACTCGGGGTCTTACCAGCTCGAGACTTCCTGAGATATCATGCACCAGCTGTTGTTTACCAAAGTACATAGTCTGCTGCCCCTTGTCTTACCAGACGTCGCTGTTCTCTCCTGCTGGTACATCGTATAACCATGTTGATATTGTCATCGTTCAGCCACGACTCTGTGAAGCATAAGATGTTACAGTTTTTAATGTATGTTTGGTAGTTTAATCTTCCACATAGCTCGTCGATTTTATTATTGTTTGCAAGCAGAATGGAGGGAAGTGGGGGTTTATTTGATTGCCTACGAATTCTTAGAAGACAGCCCGCCCTTCGGCCCCTCTTTCTCCACCTACTCTAGAGGCAGATCATGGGGATCAGGGCCTGTTCCCGAGGAAGCAGTATATCCTTCGCGCCAGGCTCGTCAGAGATAGATAGGCTAAACAACAGTGCCTAAGGGGAACATGTCACTTCTACACCTCGGCTGTGTAGAAAGACTAGTAGGCTAGTAGGCTAGTCTACCACGGCTGTGTGGAAAGGCTAGTAGGCTAGTCTACCACGGCTGTGTAGAAAGGCTAGTAGGCTAGTCTACCACGGCTGTGTAGAAAGGCTAGTAGGCTAGTCTACCACGGCTGTGGTAGGTGTTGGCTGTGGAGCTTATGCTACATAGCAGCTGTGTCCAAACTCTCTCTCAAATGGCACCCTAATTCTTTGTGTAGTGCACTACTTTTGACCAGAGCCCTATGGGTCAATTCCATTTCATTTTTCTTCATTGAAAAGTAATGAAGCAAATTGTTTGGAATTGACATTTCAGTTTACTTCTTGAATTGAACGACCTGAAATGCAATTGTGTTAGAGCACTGCTTATAAGACTAACCACCTCCATTGCTCCCCTCTAGCCTTTAGCTCGATTTCCCTGTTTAATAACAGCACTGCGTTTTCAAATATTTGTAATGTTTTATTCAGACAGTATTGAAGTAGAGGGGTAGATGAATGAGGAGAGGAGACCCAGTAGGGAGGATTGATGTCCCGTCTCCTGGGGCGACAGACAGATATTTATGTGTGCTATGTGAACTGTGTTATGTGAACTGTGTTACCATTAGACCACTAGATCACGGGGCTCTACACATAACAACCTCTGTATCCTTCCACCTTTCAGCTCGGTCCCTACTGCTCTTACCGTAAATCACATTGGGTGTTACCACTAGACTGCTTGTAGAGCTATGACCACCAGCTCTGCTCTTACCGTAAATCAGTCCCACCAGCCAACCGACCGCTCTGGTTTAGATCACTTACCACTCCAACTGGTCACACCATCAAAGGCAGCCAGCAGCAGCCAACCATACCTAAGCACTTAGGAAAGCCAGACATCCTCAACCAGAGACTTAGTACATCCTCAGACATCCTCAACCAGAGGCAGTAGTACTAGTGTGTACCATTTACTTTGGTAGTAACATGTTTATTGTACCACCAGAGAAGGAAACCTGCACTATGATTGTATGCACTCTGCATTGGCCCTCATCTCAAGTAATGAAAAAAGTGTTCTTGATCTTGGATTTGCAAACATACTCTAGGCCTTTTCCACCTTATGAAAACTGTTTAAAATGAGAGAGATGGAGTGAGAGAGGGAGAGCGAGGGAGGAAGGGAGGGATGGAGAGAGAGTTAGAGACTGATGAGCCAAATAGAGGATTAACATGGCATGACTCCCAGAGAGTGGCAGTCTGGCTAATGCACACACACACACATGGTTGGATTTGTGTGTGTGCCACACTCTCACACCTCTCTCGCTAGCCCTCTTTTTCCCTCCCTCCCCCTCTCCTCCCTCCCTCCCTCCCTCCCTCCCTCCCTCCCTCCCTCCCTCCCTCTCCCCCTCTTTGTCTGCGAGAGTGAGTATACAGAGTGATCCAGGGAGTTAATTACAGTGGGTGCCTGTCAGGCGGGAACAAAAACCATGCACAGACAGCACAACTAACTGGTCTGGGGCGGTCTGGGCAAGGGTAGAAACCCCAAAAACCCTGCACAGACAGCACAACTAACTGGTCTGGGGCGGTCTGGGCTAGGGTAGAAACCCCAAAAACCCACCCCACTGGCTGGCTCACCCCAACCCTCTCTTCTCCTGTCAGCCCACACCGGCCTGACCCAATCCAGCCCAAATCCACCCAAACCACCCATTCCAGCAAATCCACCCATTCCACCAAATCCACCCAAACCACCCATTCCACCAAATCCACCCAAACCACCCATTCCACCCAATCCACCAAATCCACCCCAATACAGCCCAAATCCACCCAGTCTACCCAATCCAGCCAAAATCCACCCAGTCTACCCAATCCAGCCCAAATCCACCCAGTCTACCAAATCCAGCCCATCATCCACCCAGTCTACCCAATCTACCAAATCCAGCCCAAATCCACCCAGTCTACCAAATCCAGCCCAAATTCACCCAGTCTACCCAATCCACCACAAATCGACCCCATCCACCCAATCCAGCCCAAATCCATCCAATCCACCAAAATCCACCCAGTCCACCCCAAAATCCATCCAATCCACCCAATCCATCCAAATCCACTCAATCCACCCTGTGTGGGAATGTATCAGTGTCCGAGAGTGTGTGACTGTGTGTGTGTGTGTGTTTAGAATGAGCCAGACAGCCAGGCGAGGGACAGCTGGATGGAGCTAGTGTAGCCTAGAGAGTAACCTATCCAGGTACGACTGGTTCCGACCAGTCTTCTTCTTTTCTGGTTTTATGATGGTCCGCAAACAAATGTTTCTAGGTGCATGCTGCCATCTACTGTACGGGTAGTGAACGAGGAACATTCTTCACACTTTCTCCACCTAGGAGACACACTAGACAGCCCTTACTCTTGTCACCTCTGTCTCCTTCACCATAAAAGGGCACTTCAGGAATTCGTTGCATGTTTGCCACCACAATTGCAGCATTTCGCCTCAGCTGGCATATGATATTCCTGCCGTGCCTTTGGAAAGTATTCAGACCCCTTGACTTTTTCCACATTTTGTTACGTTACAGCCTTATTCTAAAATTAATTAAATATATTTTTTAAATCCTCAGGAATCTATACACAATACCCCATAATGATAAAGCCAGAACAGGTTTTTAGACATGTTTGCAAATTTGTTCAAACAAAAAAACAGAAATACCTTATTTACTTAAGTATTCAGACCCTTTGCTTTGACACTCGAAATTGAGCTCAGGTGCATCCTGTTCCCATTGATCATCCTTGAGATGTTTCTACAACTTGATTGGAGTCCACCTGTAGTAAATTCAATTGATTGGACATGATTTGGCAAGGCACACACCTGTCTATATAAGGTCCCACCGTTGAAAGTGCATGTCAGAGCAAAAACCAAGCCATGAGGTCGAAGGGATTGTCTGTAGAGCTCCGAGACAGGATTGTGTCGTGGTACAGATCTGGGGAAGGGTACCAAAACATTTCTGCAGCATTGAAGGCCCTCAAGAACACAGTGGCCTCCATCATTCTTCCATGAAAGAAGTTTGGAACCACCATGGCTCTTCCTAGATCTGGGCGCCCGGCCAAACTGAGTAATCGGGGGAGAAGGGCCTTGTTCAGGGAGGTGACTAAGAACCCGATGGTCACTCAGAGCTCTAAAGTTCCTCTGTGAAGATGGGAGAACCTTCCAGAAAGACAACAATCTCTGCAGCACTCATCCAATCAGGACGTTATGGTAGAGTGGCCAGACGGAAGCCACTCCTCAGTAAAAGCACATGACAGTTTGCTTGGAGAAACAAGATTCTCTGGTCTGATGAAACCAATATTGAACTATTTGGCCTGAATGGCAAGAGTCACGTCTGGAGGAAACCTGGCACCATCCCTGCAGTGAAGCATGGTGGTGGCAGCATCATGCTGTGGGGATGTTTTTCAGTGGCAGGGACTGGGAGACTAGTCAGGATTGAGGCAAAGATGAACGGAGCAGAGTACAGAGAGATCCTTGATGAAAACCTGCTCCAGAGAACTCAGGACCTTGGACTGGGGCGAAGGTTCACCTTCCAACAGGACAATGACCCTAAGCACACAGGCAATAAAACACAGGAGTGGCTTCAGGACAAGTCTCTGAATGTCCTTGAGTAGCCCAGCCAAACCCCAGATTGTACAGCAACGCTCCCCATCCAACCTGACATATCTTGAGACTTCTGCAGAGAACAATAGGAGAAACTCCCCAAATACAGGTGTGCCAAGCTTGTAGGGTCATACCCAAGAAGACTCAATGCTATAGTTACTGCCAAAGGTGCTTCAACAAAGTACTGTGTAAGGGTCTGAATACGTATGTAAATTTGGATTCTACACTGGGATCCATTTCTCCTCACTATTATATCTACTCGACACGCCATCAGTTTCAAACAAAACATCCGCTTCCACCATCTTCCGTTCCGACCAGAGAGGAGATGGACCGGCTTTTAGGTTCGCTTTACTGAAGAAAGGGGTTGCTTCGGGACGCTTTACTGCAGTAAAAGGTTGCTATGAGACAATCGTTAGGGATGTGGGAGTGATTTAAAGTGTCTTCTTAGAAACCGCCTCCTGAGGATTCACCTTAGTATTTATGTCATGTCCACACAGAGGTGCTAATGCTCTCTCTCTCTTTCTCTCTCAAACACACACACACACACACACACACACACACACACACAAACACAAACACAGACACTCATACACAGACACTCATACACATACCCACACATAGAGCTCACACATGCATACACACACACATGCATACACACACACACATGCATACACACACCATCCAAGGCTCCAGTTGGGGGAAACATGGTATTTCTGTGACAGACTCTCTAATCGAGATTGGATTCTGGGTGCTTTAGATTAGGGACAACAAGGTTAGTTAAAGGTGGCATTATCATGTGTTCACTCAGCTCAGACCCCGCAGGGAGAGGAGACACTCTATTGGATTAAATACAAAGATCAAAGGTCAAACAACCACAACAAGATAATGTAATAGCACAGAAAAGTGTCAATCTGATGTGGAAGAAAGGCAGATTTACTTCACATATTTTTTTAAATCTAAAAGGGCCATTGTAGTCCGGTCGAGGGGAAAGGGCTATTGTAGTCCGGTCAGGGGGAAAGGGCTATTGTAGTCCGGTCAGGGGGAAAGGGCAATTGTAGTCCGGTCAGGGGGAAAGGGCAATTGTAGTCCGGTCAGGGGGAAAGGGCCATAGTAGTCTGGTCAGGGGGAAAGGGCCATAGTAGTCCGGTCAGGGGGAAAGGGCCATAGTAGTCTGGTCAGGGGGAAAGGGCCATAGTAGTCTGGTCAGGGGGAAAGGGCCATTGTAGTCCGGTCAGGGGGAAAGGGCTATTGTAGTCCGGTCAGGGGGAAAGGGCCATAGTAGTCTGGTCAGGGGGAAAGGGCTATTGTAGTCTGGTCAGGGGGAAAGGGCTATTGTAGTCTGGTCAGGGGGAAAGGGCCATAGTAGTCTGGTCAGGGGGAAAGGGCTATTGTAGTCTGGTCAGGGGGAAAGGGCTATTGTAGTCTGGTCAGGGGGAAAGGGCTATTGTAGTCCGGTCAGGGGGAAAGGGCCATAGTAGTCTGGTCAGGGGGAAAGGGCCATAGTAGTCTGGTCAGGGGGAAGGGGCTATTGTAGTCTGGTCAGGGGGAAAGGGCTATTGTAGTCCGGTCAGGGGGAAAGGGCCATAGTAGTCTGGTCAGGGGGAAAGGGCTATTGTAGTCTGGTCAGGGGGAAAGGCCTATTGTAGTCTGGTCAGGGGGAAAGGGCCATAGTAGTCTGGTCAGGGGGAAAGGGCTATTGTAGTCTGGTCAGGGGGAAAGGGCTATTGTAGTCTGGTCAGGGGGAAAGGGCCATAGTAGTCTGGTCAGGGGGAAAGGGCTATTGTAGTCTGGTCAGGGGGAAAGGGCTATTGTAGTCCGGTCAGGGGGAAAGGGCTATTGTAGTCTGGTCAAGGGGAAAGGGCATTTGTAGTCTGGTCAGGGGGAAAGGGCTATTGTAGTCTGGTCAGGGGGAAAGGGCCATAGTAGTCTGGTCAGGGGGAAAGGGCTATTGTAGTCTGGTCAGGGGGAAAGGGATATTGTAGTCTGGTCAGGGGGAAAGGGCCATAGTAGTCTGGTCAGGGGGAAAGGGCTATTGTAGTCTGGTCAAGGGGAAAGGGCAATTGTAGTCTGGTCAGGGGGAAAGGGCTATTGTAGTCTGGTCAGGGGGAAAGGGCCATAGTAGTCTGGTCAGGGGGAAAGGGCAATTGTAGTCCGGTCAGGGGGAAAGGGCTATTGTAGTCCGGTCAGGGGGAAAGGGCCATTGTAGTCCGGTCAGGGGGAAAGGGCCATAGTAGTCCGGTCAGGGGGAAAGGGCTATTGTAGTCTGGTCAGGGGGAAAGGGCCATAGTAGTCTGGTCAAGGGGAAAGGGCTATTGTAGTCTGGTCAGGGGGAAAGGGCTATTGTAGTCTGGTCAGGGGGAAAGGGCTATTGTAGTCTGGTCAGGGGGAAAGGGCTATTGTAGTCCGGTCAGGGGGAAAGGGCAATTGTAGTCCGGTCAGGGGGAAAGGGCAATTGTAGTCCGGTCAGGGGGAAAGGGCTATTGTAGTCCGGTCAGGGGGAAAGGGCCATGGTAGTCTGGTCAGGGGGAAAGGGCAATTGTAGTCCGGTCGAGGGGAAAGGGCAATTGTAGTCCGGTCAGGGGGAAAGGGCAATTGTAGTCCGGTCAGGGGGAAAGGGCTATTGTAGTCTGGTCAGGGGGAAAGGGCCATAGTAGTCTGGTCAGGGGGAAAGGGCTATTGTAGTCCGGTCAGGGGGAAAAGGGCTGTTGTAGTCCGGTCAGGGGGAAAGGGCTATTGTAGTCTGGTCAGGGGGAAAGGGCCATAGTAGTCTGGTCAGGGGGAAAGGGCTATTGTAGTCCGGTCAGGGGGAAAGGGCTATTGTAGTCCGGTCAGGGGGAAAGGGCCATAGTAGTCTGGTCAGGGGGAAAGGGCCATAGTAGTCTGGTCAGGGGGAAAGGGCAATTGTAGTCCGGTCGAGGGGAAAGGGCAATTGTAGTCCGGTCAGGGGGAAAGGGCTATTGTAGTCTGGTCAGGGGGAAAGGGCCATAGTAGTCTGGTCAGGGGGAAAGGGCAATTGTAGTCCGGTCAGGGGGAAAGGGCTATTGTAGTCCGGTCAGGGGGAAAGGGCCATAGTAGTCTGGTCAGGGGGAAAGGGCAATTGTAGTCCGGTCAGGGGGAAAGGGCTATTGTAGTCTGGTCAGGGGGAAAGGGCCATAGTAGTCTGGTCAGGGGGAAAGGGCAATTGTAGTCCGGTCAGGGGGAAAGGGCTATTGTAGTCCGGTCAGAGGGAAAGGGCCATAGTAGTCTGGTCAGGGGGAAAGGGCTATTGTAGTCCGGTCAGGGGGAAAAGGGCTGTTGTAGTCCGGTCAGGGGGAAAAGGGCTGTTGTAGTCCGGTCAGGGGGAAAGGGCTATTGTAGTCTGGTCAGGGGGAAAGGGCCATAGTAGTCTGGTCAGGGGGAATAGGCTATTGTAGTCCGGTCAGGGGGAAAGGGCTATTGTAGTCCGGTCAGGGGGAAAGGGCCATAGTAGTCTGGTCAGGGGGAAAGGGCCATAGTAGTCTGGTCAGGGGGAAAGGGCTATTGTAGTCAGGTCAGGGGGAAAGGGCTATTGTAGTCTGGTCAGGGGGAAAGGGCTATTGTAGTCCGGTCAGGGGGAAAGGGCAATTGTAGTCTGGTCAGGGGGAAAGGGCAATTGTAGTCTGGTCAGGGGGAAAGGGCTATTGTAGTCTGGTCAGGGGGAAAGGGCTATTGTAGTCTGGTCAGGGGGAAAGGGCTATTGTAGTCCTGTCAAGGGGAAAGGGCCATAGTAGTCTGGTCAGGGGGAAAGGGCCATAGTAGTCTGGTCAGGGGGAAAGGGCTATTGTAGTCCGGTCAGGGGGAAAGGGCCATAGTAGTCTGGTCAGGGGGAAAGGGCAATTGTAGTCCGGTCGAGGGGAAAGGGCAATTGTAGTCTGGTCAGGGGGAAAGGGCTATTGTAGTCTGGTCAGGGGGAAAGGGCTATTGTAGTCTGGTCAGGGGGAAAGGGCTATTGTAGTCCGGTCAGGGGGAAAGGGCTATTGTAGTCCGGTCAGGGGGAAAGGGCTATTGTAGTCTGGTCAGGGGGAAAGGGCTATTGTAGTCTGGTCAGGGGGAAAGGGCTATTGTAGTCCGGTCAGGGGGAAAGGGCAATTGTAGTCCGGTCAGGGGGAAAGGGCCATAGTAGTCTGGTCAGGGGGAAAGGGCCATAGTAGTCCGGTCAGGGGGAAAGGGCCATAGTAGTCTGGTCAGGGGGAAAGGGCCATAGTAGTCTGGTCAGGGGGAAAGGGCCATTGTAGTCCGGTCAGGGGGAAAGGGCTATTGTAGTCCGGTCAGGGGGAAAGGGCCATAGTAGTCTGGTCAGGGGGAAA
>NC_143030.1:71737398-71767398 GCF_057628025.1 Oncorhynchus mykiss | reverse complement strand
AGTTAGTTCATAGGCCTTGACACTGTGATATACAGGCCTAAGACCGAGACAATAAGAAGTCACAGTGGCAGAATAAATTCAACCGCACATGTTTCATCACAAAACCGGACAGGAACATCTGTCCAGTGAAGTCCACAAAGCATATTGCATGTACAGTAACAGACTTACCGCATGGTCAAGCAAGTTCATGTTTCTACTAAACAACTATTGGTTAAGAACATCGAAGAGTTAACGCAAGTTGCAAAGAAAACAGGAGCTGCCTCCACTATTCCAGCACCATTTACACTTCAACATCATCAAATCACCTCTGCTCAGTCTAATACAGTGACCACTAAAAAATACCAAAAATAATTAATCAATAATCAACATGAGCTAAATATGATGTGTCTTTCCATGGTTCTGATTTATGTCTGCGTGAGTGTGTGCAAGTTGAAAACGTGTGTTTACTCCCCCTACTTGTAGAGAAACACCAACACCATCCTCCTCTCTTTCTTGTTGCCAAAACTGTCTGTTTTCACTCTGTGATACAGTACACTCTTTTAGTTTTTGTTGTCCTAGGCTACCTGGCTAAAATGCTTACTCACTAGGCTAATTTCCTTTCATGGGCAACGATTTGCCAGCTGGTTAACATGAGTCTACTACATCTAGCTACATGTTGAACTTCTATCCTCTCAGGTCAGAGGCCATATTATGAATTCATGGTTGGATCAGAATCGCCACTATAATCATTGGCCAATATGGAGAATTAAGTAAAACCACAAGACCAAATTAAAATCTCCATCCATGGCTAATTTAGGAAAGGGACAATTTAAGCTATCTAGCTAGCTAGCCACCGGAGGACAACAACAACTAGATGCAACAATTACAGTTTTTTTTTCTGTTAATGGCGTTTGGCTTTTGATGTGATGTGATTGGTGTGAAGCCAAATTCAAACCGGCTTCCCTTGAAACAGTTTCTTGGTGCGCCAGGACCATTCACAGTTGAGTTCACTCAGTTTAGCTAAACGCTGGATTCGCTATTATTGTATATATTTTTTATCAAGGGAGGCCAAATGCTTGTTGGCTTCCCTTGCATTCAATGCTTCGGGCGACAACAATGTCTTGCTCGTTTTGATCAGACAGCATCAGATAGATGGGCTACACATACTGAGACAGGGCGGCACAGTTTCGCTCGCTCGGATGCTTACTCCGTTGAGACACATTCAGTCTCTTGAAAATTGAAGGACAATTATGAAACACAGAGAGACGAAATCTAACTTTTTTTCCTGTACATTTTTGGGGGAAGCCTGGCTTCCATTAGCACCCATAAATACATGCCACTGCCTGTCTGCCTCTCTCTGTCTCCCTCCCTGTCCTTGACCTTTGCTCATTGGTCTGTCCGCCTCCCGATCCCTCTGTTTCTTCCTCTGTGTCTCTCTCTGTCTCTCCCTCATACTTCCATCTCACCCTCTGCTTCTCTTTTCATCCCTCCTCTCTATCCTTCCCTTCATTTCTCCTCCCTTCATCTCTTGCCTTCCTTTGACCATTTACCTACTCATGTTCCATAATGTAAATGTATCCTTGAGACTGGGTCTGTCTTTTTCATTCAGAGTCAAATCAGAACCCAACCAACAAGTACCATTGACCTCTAGAGAATGTAGTTCACACTGGCAAAAACAATTGAAAAAAGACAACAATTTTCCAGCCCACATACTGAAAACACTGAACATGAAAAACCAACAGGCGTCATAAATAAGGTGCAAAGGAAGGGTATATTACTGGAAACTTACAAAGTTTACCAGTAAATTACCAGCATTTTTTTCTGTCAAGGATTTTATGTAATGTATCACAAGACATCTAGTGGCCCCTTTGGGTACTTCAGATTATCACAGGTGACTGGAATGATCTCTGGTCCTCTGTGTGGCCTTATTACATGTAAAATATATGAAAGAAGATGATTTAAAAAAAAGACAAAGTTGTAAAACCTAAATATAAACCATTAAAATTTTTTAAAAAAAAATAAAGACAGTCCAAACCTCTGTATATATTTTTACAAACTTGTATTTATTTTACTATGTTCATATGTTTTGTTGTCCTTGTTTTGGTGTCAAACTGGTGGCAGTTGTGAAAAAAGTCAATAGTTTGAAGAGTTGCCAAAATAATGGCAAGAACCATATGGTATATCCACTAGAAATACTACGTGAATATGACAAAAAAAAATGTTTTAAGTTAAAGTATAAATTACCAAAGTCACGATAGATAACATACATTTCTGTTAAATACCAAAATTATAGAAGATTCCTTTAACTTTGGTAAATGACATTTGCATCCCTAGTCATACAACATATGGCAATAGAGAATGTATAGAATATGGCTATTGTCCCAAATGGCTCCCTATATAATGCACCACCTTTGACCAGAGCCCTAAGGGAAAAGGGTGCCATTTTGGATAAAGTTACCATGTTCTTTATCTCTGAACCACGTCCTAGTATGTAGGGTTTTATGAGTCCTAGTATGTAGGGTTTTATGAGTCCTAGTATGTAGGGTTTTATGAGTCCTAGTATGTAGGGTTTTATGAGTCCTAGTATGTAGGGTTTTATGAGTCCTAGTATGTAGGGTTTTATGAGTCCTAGTATGTAGGGTTTTATGAGTCCTAGTATGTAGGGTTTTATGAGTCGGATATGAGTGGGTGTTTAATGATCATAACAGTACATCATAATAGTAGAAAGAGGAATCACTCATCTTTTTCTACATTATCTCCTCTCATCCCCAAGGCCCTGTCTTTTCTACCACTCAGCTAATGTAATATATATATTACACTACTGTCTCCTTAGCATTGATATACACCATGACTTTCCTCTGTTCTCAACCCATTCTCTCCCCGTCCCCATCTCTCCATTTCCGTCTATTCTCGTGGGGGACTTTAGTGACATGAATGACTACATTCCCCCATTATGTTTCAGGAAATGGAAATGACTGCTCTCACTGAGTCCCTCTGTGAGACAGCTCCTGTCAGTGGCAGTAGGACTGTCGATTCTAGTTGGTGGGCTATTAACCCCTGTGTGAGTCAGAATATAGGTAGCACAGCTGAGCTGTAGGGTGGTGGGCTGTAGTTAGTAGGACTATGGGCTTTAGGACTGTGTGGGGTGGCAGGTAGCCTAGCGGTTAAGAGCATTTGGGCCAGTAACAAAAAGGTTTCTGGTTCGAATACCTGAGCCGATTAGGTGAAAAATCTATCGATGTGTGTGTGTGCTAACTTTGTGTCTCTCCCGTCCAGTTAAGAAACCCCCAGTGATCACCACCCAGCCTGAGTCCATCACTGTGTTCGGTGCTGAAGACATCCTCCTGACCTGCGAAGCATCAGGGAACCCTCCTCCCGAGTTAGTTACCTAACACCAAACCCTTAGAAAAAAACTGCAGTTAATATAAAGTGCAGTGTGTTCCAATTACCACACTTCACTGCTATAACTACAGTAGAAATGTGATCTGTTTTTCTTAACTGTTTTGTAAGGAACATGACATGTAGTTTTTCAGACATCTAGAAATGTTCCATTAGAATTGCATGAGAGCACAGCTCCTCAGTCACAGGCTTGCATTCCAAATGACACACTATTACCTTTAAAGTGGACTACTTTTCACATGGGCACTGGTTTAGGGAATAGTGTGCTATTTGGGATGTATTCCCACTACTTATTGTAATGAACATGAGAGGAGACAGAGAGGTGGTTTCAAGTGCAGAAGGGCATACACAGGAGGAAGCAGGTAGCTGGGTCCAGGGGCAGGCAGAAGGTCATACACAGGAGGAAGCAGGTAGCTGGGTCCAGGGGCAGGCAGAAGGTCATACACAGGAGGAAGCAGGTAGATGAGTCCAGGGGCAGGCAGAAGGTCATACACAGGAGGAGGCAGGAAGCTGGGTCCAGGGGCAGGCAGAAGGTCATACACAGGAGGCGGCAGGTAGCTGGGTCCAGGGGCAGGCAGAAGGTCATACACAGGAGGAAGCAGGTAGCTGGGTCCAGGGGCAGGCAGAAGGTCATACACAGGAGGAAGCAGGTAGCTGGGTCCAGGGGCAGGCAGAAGGTCATACACAGGAGGAAGCAGGTAGATGAGTCCAGGGGCAGGCAGAAGGTCATACACAGGAGGAGGCAGGAAGCTGGGTCCAGGGGCAGGCAGAAGGTCATATACAGGAGGCGGCAGGTAGCTGGGTCCAGGGGCAGGCAGAAGGTCATACACAGGAGGAAGCAGGTAGATGAGTCCAGGGGCAGGCAGAAGGTCATACACAGGAGGAGGCAGGAAGCTGGGTCCAGGGGCAGGCAGAAGGTCATACACAGGAGGCGGCAAGTAGCTGGGTCCAGGGGCAGGCAGAAGGTCATACACAGGAGGAAGCAGGTAGATGAGTCCAGGGGCAGGCAGAAGGTCATACACAGGAGGAGGCAGGAAGCTGGGTCCAGGGGCAGGCAGAAGGTCATACACAGGAGGCGGCAGGTAGCTGGGTCCAGGGGCAGGCAGAAGGTCATACACAGGAGGAGGCAGGGTCCAGGGGCAGGCAGAAGGTCATACACAGGAGGAGGCAGGTAGCTGGGTCCAGGGGCAGGCAGAAGGTCATACACAGGAGGAGGCAGGGTCCA
Organism: Oncorhynchus mykiss; assembly: GCF_057628025.1. Taxonomy (NCBI): domain Eukaryota; kingdom Metazoa; phylum Chordata; class Actinopteri; order Salmoniformes; family Salmonidae; genus Oncorhynchus; species Oncorhynchus mykiss. Next base: position 71,762,795 of record NC_143030.1, on the reverse strand, counting down.
GGGGCAGGCAGAAGGTCATACACAGGAGGAGGCAGGTAGCTGGGTCCAGGGGCAGGCAGAAGGTCATACACAGGAGGAGGCAGGGTCCAGGGGCAGGCAGAAGGTCATACACAGGAGGCGGCAGGTAGCTGGGTCCAGGGGCAGGCAGAAGGTCATACACAGGAGGCGGCAGGTAGCTGGGTCCAGGGGCAGGCAGAAGGTCATACACAGGAGGAGGCAGGAAGCTGGGTCCAGGGGCAGGCAGAAGGTCATACACAGGAGGAGGCAGGGTCCAGGGGCAGGCAGAAGGTCATACACAGGAGGAGGCAGGTAGCTGGGTCCAGGGGCAGGCAGAAGGTCATACACAGGAGGAGGCAGGGTCCAGGGGCAGGCAGAAGGTCATACACAGGAGGAGGCAGGTAGCTGGGTCCAGGGGCAGGCAGAAGGTCATACACAGGAGGAGGCAGGGTCCAGGGGCAGGCAGAAGGTCATACACAGGAGGAGGCAGGTAGCTGGGTCCAGGGGCAGGCAGAAGGTCATACACAGGAGGAGGCAGGGTCCAGGGGCAGACAGAAGGTCATACACAGGAGGAGGCAGGGTCCAGGGGCAGGCAGAAGGTCATACACAGGAGGAGGCAGGGTCCAGGGGCAGGCAGAAGGTCATACACAGGAGGAGGCAGGGTCCAGGGGCAGGCAGAAGGTCATACACAGGAGGTCCAAAAGGACAACAGTACAGGCAGGGAAAAGGTTAGTAACGTAGTCCAGGCAATAGGTAGATAACATGACATCTGATAACCGATAACGATAACATGAAATCTGATAACCGATAACGATAACATGAAATCTGATAACCGATAACGATAACATGAAATCTGATAACCGATAACGATAACATGAAATCTGATAACCGATAACGATAACATGACATCTGATAACCGATAACGATAACATGAAATCTGATAACCGATAACGATAACATGAAATCTGATAACCGATAACGATAACATGAAATCTGATAACCGATAACGATAACATGAAATCTGATAACCGATAACGATAACATGAAATCTGATAACCGATAACGATAACATGAAATCTGATAACCGATAACGATAACATGAAATCTGATAACCGATAACGATAACATGAAATCTGATAACCGATAACGATAACATGAAATCTGATAACCGATAACGATAACATGAAATCTGATAACCGATAACGATAACATGACATCTGATAACCGATAACGATAACATGAAATCTGATAACCGATAACGATAACATGAAATCTGATAACCGATAACGATAACATGAAATCTGATAACCGATAACGATAACATGAAATCTGATAACCGATAACGATAACATGAAATCTGATAACCGATAACGATAACATGAAATCCGGTGTCGTTAGTGAGACAGGCAATAACTATTATGCATGGGAGGAGTAAATCACAGGAAACCCAGCTCTCATAAAGACATGTGTCACAAAACAAACAACACCTCACAGTGACGGGGTGCAAACAACTGAACTAAATAGTTTGTGATAATGACATACAGGTGTGTGAACGTGTGATTAGAATTCAGGTGATTGGGATCTGGAGAGTGAGCTGTGTTCAGGGAATCTAGGTGTTTGAGAGTGGAAGCTGGAAAGTGGGCTGGAATGTGAGCTGCGTTCAGGGGATCTATGTGTCTTAGGGTGTAAGTTGGAAGCAGACATTACACTTACTACAGCAAGGGAGACATGTAATTTTACACTCAAGGGACTGTGTCATTTTGTCTCTGCTTGTACTAGGTGGAACAAAAGCTCAATTTGTAGAAGAAGAGATGTATATTGACACGACAGTACAGAAGGCTCAGACTCATTCCTCTATTCAACTCAAACAGAGTTGATTGCAGGATTAAGCTGTCTTTAACTCTCTGTCTCTCTGCCTCTCTCTTTATTTCTCTTGCTCTCCCGCTCCCTCCCTCTCTCAGTTTCCGCTGGACTAAAGATGGGGAAGAATTTATCCCTGCCAATGACCCGGGCCTGTCGGTGTCTCCGGGTTCTGGAACCTTCATGAAAACCGGGGTGGTGTCAGGCCCCATTAGCCAATACAAGGGCAAATACAGCTGCTACGCTGAAAACGCATTAGGAACTGCTGTGTCTAACGAGGTCCAGCTCATCACTGAGAGTGAGTAAAGCAGAAACTCCAGTCCAACATTCCAATGACCACCAACTATGTTTTGTTCCAATATCCATACTAGTACAACAGCTACAGTGCATCCCCATTACATTGATTCTTTTTTTTGTATTATGCTAGTGTGGAGATTTGAACAGCTTGGAACTTGAACATTCTTCCTTTTTTGCACATTAGTAGATCCCTTGGCTTGTGTCTGCTGCTGACAATCAGTAGATGAATAATTGTGAAATCTCCCTCACAGAGAGACAAAGTAACACTGTGTGAGGGACAAGGTTAACCAAAACATTTCCATCACTTCTTTCATAAATCTTTCTAGATTTGAGAGGTTTTTAATGTCAAGGTGTGGAAATGTAGGTTGAGACATAATGCAGCTGCTGATAAAAGTCTTTGTGTCCTACATTTAATTTAGAATGGATATTATTTTAGCAAAGCTATTGGTTTCTTTATGGACAATAACATAACAATTTCTAGTGCCATGATAAGAGCCCCCTATAAAGCTGAGTGTGTTTTATAGAGCACTGTTGACAACACGTGTGCTACTGAGGTTTAACACGTATATCCTGCTTACCTTCACCGGAAACACACACTCACACACACACAAAAAGAAAACCAGCCCCGTCGCGGACACCGATATCTTGCTTCCAGACAAATTAAACAACTTCTTTGCTCGCTTTGAGGACAATACAGTGCCACTGACACGGCCAGCTACCAAAACATGAGGGCTCTCCTTCACTGCAGCCAACGTGAGTAAAACATTTAAACGTGTTAACCCTTGCAAGCCTGCCGGCCCAGATGGCATCCTCAGCCGCATCCTCAGAGCATGCGCAAACCAGCTGGCTGGTGTGTTTACGGACATATTCAATCAATCCCTATCCCAGTCTGCTGATCCCACATGCTTCAAGAGGGCCACCATTGTTCCTGTTCCCAAGAAAGCTAAGGTAACTGAGCTAAACGACTACCGCCCCGTAGCACTCACTTCCATCATCATGAAGTGCTTTGAGAGACTAGTCAAGGATCATATCACCTCCACCCTACCTGACACCCTAGACCCACTCCAATTTGATTACCGCCCCAATAGGTCCATAGACGACGCAATCGCAATCACACTGCACACCGCCCTATCCCATCTGGACAAGAGGAATACCTATGTAAGAATGCTGTTCATCGATTACAGCTCAGCATTTAACACCATAGTACCCTCCAAACTCATCATTAAGCTCAAGACCCCGGGTCTCGACCCCTCCTTGTGCAACTGGGTCCTGGACTTCCTGACGGGCCACCCCCAGGTGGTGAGGGTAGGAAACATCTCCACCCCGCTGATCCCTAACACTGGGGCCCCACAAAGGTTCTCAGCCCTCTTCTGTACACCCTGTTCACCCACGACTGCGTGGCCACGCACGCCTTCAACTCAATCATCAAGTTTGCAGACGACACTACAGTGGTAGGCTTGATTATCAACAACGACGAGCCAGCCTACAGGGAGGAGGTGAGGGCCCTCGGAGTGAAGTGTCAGGAAAATAACCTCACACTCAATATCAACAAAGCAAAGGAGATGATCGTGGACTTCAGGAAACAGCAGAGGGAGCAGCCCCATATCCACATCGACAGGACAGTAGTGGAGAAGGTGGAACGTTTTAAGTTCCTCGGCGTACACATCACAGACAAACTGAAATGGTCCATCCACACAGGCAGCGTGGTGAAGAAGGCGCAACAGCACCTCTTCAACCTCAGGAGGCTGAAGAAATTTGGCTTGTCACCAAAAACACTCACAAACCTTTACAGAAGAACAATCGAGAGCATCCTGTCGGGGTGTATCACCGCCTGGTACGGCAACTGCTCCGCCCACAACCGTAAGGCTCTCCAGAGGGTAGTGAGGTCTGCACAACGCATCACCGGGGGCAAACTACCTGCCCTCCAGGACACCTACACCACCTGATGTCACAGGAAGGCCATAAAGATCATCAAGGACAACAACCACCCAAGCCACTACCTGTTCACCCCGCTATAATCCAGAAGGCGAGGTCAGTACAGCTTCTATTTCAAGGCCATCAGACTGTTAAACAACCATCACCAACATTGAGTGGCTGCTGCCAACATACTGACTCAATCTCTAGCCACTTTAATAATAAAAAATGGGATTTAATAAATGTATCACTAGTCACTTTAAACAATGCCACTTTATATAATGTTTACATACCATACATTACTCATCTCATATGTATATACTGTACTCTATACCATCTACTGCATCTTGCCTATGCCGCACGGCCATCACTCATCCATATATTTATATGTACATATTCTTATTCATTCCTTTACACTTGTGTGTATAAGGTAGTTGTTGTGAAATTGTTAGATTACTTGTTAGATGTTACTGCACGGGCGGAACTAGAAGCACAAGCATTTCGCTACACTTGCAATAACATCTGCTAACCATGTGTATGTGACCAATAAAATTTTATTTGATTTGACTCTCTCACAAACACACATGCACGCACACACACAAACTCTTTTCACAAACACAAACATAGAAACACACACACTCTCTTCTCACAAACACACACACATATCTACCTGTATCTCCGGCTCTCTCTCTCCAGAAACCTCCTTCTCAGTTTCCCTGACGACGAGGTCTAGTTGATATCGTGCAGCAACAGAACAGCAACATCTTTAGTTTGCTAGGTCTGCTGGGATTATTAACGATGAGAACAAGAGAGAAGAGAGCACACACACACACACACAGATTATGCGATGACTCACAAAGCATTCAGCATCCTACTTCTGGAGCATAACACTGTTTGCCTGTAAACAAGTGGTCTACTGCTTGCATTCTGAGTTGTGTTGAAAAGGCTTATATCATCAACACTTTGGCTAACGCAACAGGTATTTTGCCTTGTAAACCTTGTCACGGGCATGTATAACACTTATGTTGACATGGGTGTTATGAGTTGACATACATGCTATGAGATGACATTGTCACGCCCTGACCATAGTTTGCTTTGTATGTGTCTATGTTAGTTGCTTGTGTCAGCACAGTTCTTATTATAGCTTCACGGTTGTTATTTGTTTATTGTTTTGTATAGTTTGTTCAAGTGTTCTCTCTTCATTAAATCCACAATGAGCACATTCCACGCTGCATTTTGGTCCTCCGATCCTTCCAGCGGCAGCAGTAGCGGCCAGCATCACAAGACTCCTGGACATGGGAGGAGATTTTGGACGGCAAAGGACCCTGGGAGCAGCCAGGGGAATATCGCCGCCCCAAAGCAGAGCTGGAGGCAGCGAAAGCAGAGAGGCGGCACTACGAGGAGCTAGCAAGGTAGCGCGGCTGGAAGCCCGAGAGGCAGCCTCAAAAATGTCTTGGGGGGGGGGCACAGGGAGAGTGTGGCAGAGTCAGGAGTCAGACCTGAGCCAACTCCCCCTGTTTACCGTAAGGAGCCAAGGAGGGAACCAGAGCCGGTCAGGGCGGTGTTGGAGGTGAGCGAAGCAGAGACAGTGAAGGAGTTAATTTGGAGATTGGAGGAGAGAGTTATGAGGGAGGTGCTGTGTTGGTGCATGAGGCACGACATCCGCCCGACGGAGCGTGTCGGGGAGTTGATGTCACCTGGGTCAGCTCTCCATACTCGTCCTGAGGTGCGTGCTAGTCGTATGATGTAGACTGTGCCAGCCTCACGCACCAGGCCTCCTGTGCACCTCCCTAGCCCTGCACGTCCTGTGCCAGCTCAGCGCTACAGCGCTCCTAGCCGTGCTAACCGTGGCGGGCGTTGTACTGGTCAGGCACCGTGTTATGCGGTGGAACGCACGGTGTCCCCAGTACGCGTGCTTAGCCCGGTGTGCTACATCCCAGCTCCCCACATCTGCCGGGCTAGGGCGAAGATCCAGCCAGGGCGGATGGCGCCAGCCCTGCTCTCACAATCTCCAGTGCACCTTCACGGTCCGGTCTATCCAGTGCCACCTCCACGCACCAGCCCTCCGGTGGCAGCCCCCCGCTCCAGGCTGTCTCTCCGTCTTTTGCCTACAGGTGCTCCCGTCTGTCCTGAGCCACCAGAGTCTCCCGTCTGTCCTGAGCCGCCAGAGTCTCCCATCTCTCCTGAGCCGCCAGAGTCTCCCGTCTGTCCTGAGCCGCCAGAGTCTCCCGTCTGTCCTGAGCCGCCAGAGTCTCCCGTCTGTCCTGAGCCGCCAGAGTTTCCCGTCTGTCCTGAGCCAGCAGAGTCTCCCGTCTGTCCTGAGCCGCCAGAGTCTCTCGTCTGTCCTGAGCCGCCAGAGTCTCCCGTCTGTCCTGAGCCGCCAGAGTTTCCCGTCTGTCCTGAGCCAGCAGAGTCTCCCGTCTGTCCTGAGCCACCAGAGTCGCCAGTCTGTCCTGAGCCGCCAGCCAGCCAGGAGCCTCCTGAGCCGCCAGCCAGCCAGGATCCGCCAGAGCCGCCAGCCAGCCAGGAGCCGCCAGAGCCGCCAGCTAGCCAGGAGCCGCCAGCCAGCCAGGAGCTGCCAGAGCCGCCAGCCAGTCCGGAGCTGCCATTCAGTCCAGAGCTGCCATTCAGTCCGGAGCTGCCCCTCAGTCCTGAGCTACCCTTCAGTCCTGAGCTACCCTTCAGTCCTGAGCTACCCCTCAGTCCTGAGCTGCCCCTCAGTCCTGAGCTGCCCCTCAGTCCTGAGCTGCCCCTCAGTCCGGAGCTGCCCCTCAGTCCTGAGCTGCCCCTCAGTCCGGAGCTGCCCCTCAGTCCTGAGCTGCCCCTCAGTCCGGAGCTGCCCTTCAGTCCTGAGCTGCCCCTCAGTCCGGAGCTGCCCCTCAGTCCTGAGCTGCCCCTCAGTCCGGAGCTGCCCCTCAGTCCTGAGCTGCCCCTCAGTCCGGAGCTGCCCCTCAGTCCTGAGCTGCCCCTCAGTCCTGAGCTGCCCCTCAGTCCAGTGGGGTCCTTTAGCAGGGTTGCCAGTCCAAGGTCGGCGGCGAGGGTCGCCGCTCAAAGGATGCTACTAAAGTGGACTAAGACTATGGTGGAGTGGGGGCCACGTCCAGCGCCAGAGCCACCACTATGGTGAAGTGGGGGCCACGTCCAGCGCCAGAGCCGCCACCGCGGACAGATGCCCACCCAGACCCTCCCCTATAGGTTCAGGTTTTGCGGCCGGAGTCCGCACCTTGGGGGGGTGGGGGGGGGGGGTACTGTCACGCCCTGACCATAGTTTGCTTTGTATGTGTCTATGTTAGTTGCTTGTGTCAGCACAGTTCTTATCATAGCTTCACGGTCGTTATTCATTTATTGTTTTGTATAGTTTGTTCAAGTGTTCTCTGTTCATTAAATTCACGATGAGCACATACCACGCTGCATTTTGGTCCTCCGATCCTTCCAACTACTCCTCCTCCACGACGAGGAGGGCGACGATCGTGACAGACATACGTGCTATGAGTTGACGTACGTGTTGAGTTGACGTACGTGTTATGAGTTGACATGGGTGTTATGAGTTGACATGGGTGTTATGAGTTGACATACGTGCTATGAGTTGACATGGTGTTATGAGTTGACATGGTGTTATGAGTTGCCATACGTGCTATGAGTTGACAATAAACTATTATATGGGATTAAACATGCTCATAACAAGTAATACATACTACATGATTTATACAAGCTCATAACAAGTAATACATACTCCATGATTTATACACGCTCATAACAAGTAATACATACTACATGATTTATACACGCTCATAACAAGTAATACATACTACATGATTTATACAAGCTCATAACAAGTAATACATACTACATGATTTATACAAGCTCATAACAAGTAATACATACTACATGATTTATACACGCTCATAAGAAGTAATACATACTACATGATTTATACAAGCTCATAACAAGTAATACATACTACATGATTTATACATGCTCATAAGAAGTAATACATACTACATGATTTATACATGCTCATAAGAAGTAATACATACTACATGATTTATACACGCTCATAAGAAGTAATACATACTACATGATACCAGCCTCACCTAAAGAGTTACTGACATCGCTCTGTCTCCCTTTCAGATACCCCAGCCCTGCAGAAAGAGCAGAAGGTGAAGAAGAAGGTGGAGGAAGGAGAGAGTGTGGTACTGAAATGTAACCCTCCCTTCAGCACTGTTCCTCCTGTCATCCACTGGATGGACGAGCGTGAGTATCTCTCTCTCTCTGTTTTACTCATCCTTTATCTGCCTCTCCATCTCCTTTGACCATCTGACTTTTCATTGTGTGTTCTTTTTGCTGAATAAAACATAAATAAAATACAGGTATATTCTCCCTCCTTCTCTTCCCCTTCCCCCTACTCTCACTCCCTTCCCCCTACTCTCCCTCCCCGCTCCTACTCTTCTCCCTCCCTTCCCCCTACTCTCCCTCCCCACTCCTACTCTTCTCGCTCCCTTCCCCCTACTCACCTCCCCGCTCCTACTCTTCTCGCTCCCTTCCCCCTACTCTCCCTCCCCACTCCTACTCTTCTCACTCCCTTCCCCCTACTCTCCCTCCCCGCTCCTACTCTTCTCACTCCCTTCCCCCTACTCTCCCTCCCCGCTCCTACTCTTCTCACTCCCTTCCCCCTACTCTCCCTCCCCGCTCCTACTCTTCTCACTCCCTTCCCCCTACTCTCCCTCCCCGCTCCTACTCTTCTCACTCCCTTCCCCCTACTCTCCCTCCCCGCTCCTACTCTTCTCACTCCCTTCCCCCTACCCTCCCTCCCCGCTCCTACTCTTCTCACTCTCTTCTCCCTCCCCTCCCTCCCCTCCCCTCCAGGAATGCATCACATTGAGCTAAATGATCGTGTAACCCAGGGCCGGGACGGGAACCTATACTTCTCTCACGTCACCGTCGATGACACCCGTATTGACTACACCTGTAACGCCCAGTACCTCAGCGCTCGCACCATCCTCTCCAAGGAACCCATCACCATGACTGTTACAACCTGTAAGTACACCGTCACTCACCATGGTAACACAGTACTATAACTGTTATGACCTATAATGCCCAGCACCTCAGCGCTCCAAACAAACTCTTTAAGGAACCCATCATCCTCACCGTCACAACCTGTAAATACTAAACTAGACTGACCTCAGTAACCGTGGTAACACAATGTAGACTGACCTTGGTCACCATGGTAATGCAGTACGAGTCAATCACCCTGACCATGAGTCACCACTAATAATGTCAGTCACCATGGTAACATACGATAGCACCTGAAGGCCATTTGTTAGCTACTGTACCGGTTGTCTCAACCCCTCCCCACATGTTAGTTAAGAAGCCACTCTGATATTGATAAACAGAGACACTGATGGGACCGTAACCCAAGCCAAGGCCACCTGGGGGTATAGGAGCATGTCAGATATCTGTAGTGTTGCCTACAGTAGAGAGGCTAATGAACATAGATGACAAGAAAATAATGTTCTTCTTACTCACGTACATTTTCCCTGACACCCAAAAATACTCGTTACATTTTGAATGCTTAACAGGACAGGAAAATGTTCCAATTCCCACACTTATCAAGAGAACGTCCCTTGTCATCCCTACTGCCTCTGATCTGGTGGACTCACTAAACACAAACGCTTAGTTTGTAAGTTATGTCTGAGTGTTGGAGTGTTCCCCTGACTATCTGTAAATTTAAAAAACAAGAATATCATGCTGTCTGGTTGGCTCAATGTGGAATTTGAAATGATTTATAGCATTTACCCTACTTTACTGTTAATACTTTAGTATACTGAACAAAAATATAAATGCAACATGCAACAATTTCAACGAGTTACAATTCATATAAGGAAATCAGTCCAATTAAATTGACAGCCACTTGACAGCCAGGCCCACCCACTTGACAGCCAGGCCCACCCACTTGACAGCCAGGCCCACCCACTTGACAGCCAGGCCCACCCACTTGACAGCCAGGCCCACCCACTTGACAGCCAGGCCCACCCACTTGACAGCCAGGCCCACCCACTTGACAGCCAGGCCCACCCACTTGACAGCCAGGCCCACCCACTTGACAGCCAGGCCCACCCACTTGACAGCCAGGCCCAGCCACTTGACAGCCAGGCCCACCCACTTGACAGCCAGGCCCACCCACTTGACAGCCAGGCCCAGCCACTTGACAGCCAGGCCCAGCCAATCAGAATGAGTTTTTCCAAACAAAAGGGTTTTATTACAGACAAATACTCCTCAGCTGCACCTGTGTAATGATAATGCTGTTCAATCAGCTTCTTGATATGACACACCTGTCAGGTGGATGGATTATCTTAGCAAAGGAGAATGCTCACTAACAGGGATGTAAACAAATTTGTGCACAACATTTGAGAAAAATAGGCTTTTGTGGGTATGGAACATTTTTGGGATCTTTTAATTTCAGATCATGAAACATGGGACCAACACTTCACATGTTACTTTCATATTTTTGTTCAGTGTATATTTAAAACCAAATACTTTCAGACTTTTACTCAAGTAGTATTTTACTGGGTGATTTTCACTTTGACTTTAGTCATTTTCTATCAAGGTATCTTTACTTTTACATTTTCTACCACTGTATGAACCTCTGTTCCTGTCTGTCTCTCTCTCTCTCTCTCACCAGCTAACTCAGTGGTTCGGAGCCGAAGGCCCCAGATGATGAGGCCCTCGGGGAGCCACAGCACTTACCACGCCCTCCGGGGCCAGAGCCTGGAGCTAGAGTGCATCGTCCAGGGCCTGTAAGTCTAACTCTCTCTCTGTCTGTGCACAGGCATGGCTAGGTCAATCAAAGCAAGCCTATTAGATGTTCCTCTTGACCTATCTTGCCTCTTTTTCGCTCCCTCTCCCCCTCTCCTTCTCTTTCTTCCTCTCTTTCTCTCTTTCCCTTCCTCCTCCACACCTCCCTTCCTTCCCCTCTACCTCCCTTCACTCCCCCTCTCCCTCCCTCCACTCCCCCTCTTGGCTCCACCATCCCACCCTCCCTCTTCGCACTCCCTCCCCCTCCAGCCCTACCCCTACAGTCCAGTGGGTGAGGAAGGACGGTCAGCTGTCCGAGTCCCGTACGTCCAGACATCTGTTTGACCGTCTGCTGCGCATCAGTAACATCTCAGATAGCGACGGGGGAGAGTACCAGTGTTCAGTCAACAACTCACAGGGCAAGGTCACACACACCTACACCGTTAGCGTCGAAGGTAAACAAGACAACACACACACACACTGTTTCCTCTCTCGTTTACCTGCTAAGGTTACTGCTGTGGCTGTGTGTTGATGTGTTTTCCACTATGCCCTCATGCGTTACAGTATGTACATATGATCTTGTGTGTTGTGTGTCATACTGCTGTTGTCTGTTGATGCTTTTCTATGTGATGTATAACATTATTGTTGTCTATTCTGTCTGTTGTGTTCTATGCTGTCTGCTGTGTTCTGTGCTGTCTGTTGTGTTCTGTGCTGTATGTTGTGTTCTGTGCTGTATGTTGTGTTCTGTGCTGTCTGTTGTGTTCTATGCTGTCTGTTGTGTTCTATGCTGTCTGTGGTGTTCTGTGTTGTCTGCTGTGTTCTATGCTGTCTGCTGTGTTGTATGCTGTCTGTTGTGTTGTATGCTGTCTGTTGCTGTCTATGAGGTATGTTGCTGTCTAGCAGGTCTGTTGTCTATGAGGTCTGTTGTTGTCTATGCTGTCTGTTTAACTAATTGCATATTGATGGTTTGTGTTGTGTATAATGCTGTGCTGTTTGTTGCGCAGCGGCTCCATACTGGACCAAGGAGCCAGTAAGCCAGCTCTATGCCCCAGGAGAGACGGTGAGACTGGACTGTCAGGCTGATGGCATCCCGTCTCCTGCTGTCGCCTGGAGCATCAACGGAAAACCCATCACAGGTGTGGAATAACGCACGTTACTCTTACACATACAGTTGACCTATGCATTAACAAGGTTTAGCAACAAACTCAGCTTATTACACCTGCTAATGATGTGCTTAGGTCAAATTAGAATCTTTCGGCTATTACCAACTCTAAAAATATAACTTAAAATGTAATTTTTCCTCATGACTATGCCAGTCAGTATTGGTAGGATGCTGTGATGACTTGCTCTAATGTGTGTGTGTGTCTCTCCCCAGGCATAGACCCAACCCCTAGGCGTACTGTGAGAGATGGAGCTCTGATTCTGAGAGATGTGGTCTTCACTGATACAGCAGTCTACCAGTGTCAGGCCCACAACAAACACGGAACCATCCTAGTCAATACCTACATCTTCGTCATCGGTGAGGGGGAGCTGTGTGTGTGTGTGTGTGTGTGTGTGTGTGTGTTGTGTGTCAACAACAAATATGTCACATTGATAAACCTGTACCTTGTATCCTGTTCCAGAACTGCCTCCTCAGATCCTGAATGCTGACGGACAGAAGTACAACTTCACAGAGGGACAGAAGGCTGTACTGCAGTGTCAGACCTTCGGCTCTCCCAGACCTAAAGTAACATGGTAAGACACACACCTGTATGAGTATATATTGTGTTCTATTCTAAGAAACGATCTTGTTTAATTAGATTCAGATAGTCTTCCATTAAGGAAGGAATGTGTCTTCTTTGGCAACCAGTCAGCCAAAATGCTGCCTTTAGGATGCTTAACGAGGGTCTGGGTTTCCCACCCTCTCTGGCTGTGTTTCTGTATTTCCTATCCAGGGAGAGGAACAGCAGCGCTTCTCTACTGGCTGAGCCCAGGGTTAACCTGCTGACCAATGGAAACCTCCAGATCACCAACGTCTCCCACGGCGACGAGGGCCTGTACACCTGCTCCGTTAGCAACACCAACCTGTCAATCAACGCTGACCTGGATGTGCTGAGTGAGTAGGCCATGAAACACACACACTCCTCAAACCCTGCCTGCACCTGTCTCTGTAACCCTCCCCTCCCTCTTTACGCTCTCTCTCATCATCTCTCTCTCTCCCCATCTTTCTCCCACTCTCTCTCCTCATCTCTTTCTCTCCCCATCTCTCTCCCACTCTCACTCCTCATCTCTCTCTCTCCTCATCTCTCTCCCACTCTCTCTCCTCATATCTATCTCTCCTCATCTCTCTCTCTCAGACAGGACAGTGATCCTGTCTCCTCCTGGGTCTCTGCTTGTTCAGCCTGGTAAGACGGCCATCTTTACCTGCCTGGCACAGGTGGACCCCAAACTGACCCCTCCGCACATTCAGTGGAAGAGGAGCGGACAGGAACTCTTTCAGTCATACGCCGAGGACAAGTAAGGACATATTTACTGTGTGTCTGTGTCCGAGAAGGCTGTGTGTGTGTGTGTAATGACAATGATCTCAATCACGATCGTGACCAAGAATACATTATTTCCAGGTACACATTTGAGGGCCCAGACCTGATTGTGGCCAATGTGCAGACAGAAGACGAGGGTGTTTACACCTGTGAGGTCATCACCAACCTGGACAGGGTTGAGGCCAGCGGGTCCATCATTATAGTCGGTATGGAAATATCTATTGTATTATTTTTTATTGTATTCTCTTCTATTCTATGAAGAAGACATTTTTAAAATTATTTTTTAAATTTAACCTTTCTTTAACTAGGCAAGTCAGTTAAGAACAAATTCTTACTTACAATGTCGGCCTACCAGGGAACAGATTTTTACCTTGTCAGCTCAGGGATTCAATCCACCAACCTTTATGGTTACTGGCCCAACGCTCTAACCCCTAGGCTACCTGCCCCATTTCATGTCCCATTTCAACATATGTGGTATAATGCTGCTTCTAACCCTGTGTTCCCTCATGTTTGTTTTGTATACGGTCCGTTATTGTGGGCTCGGTCATTTGTGTTGTATTTTGTGATTTACTTGAGTAAACACGTTGATTACTCATATCTGCTGTCCTGCTCCTGACTCTCTACACCAGCTACACACAGACCGATACAATGCTGTGTTGTATTATGTAGTAATAGGTTAATGCTGTGTTGTATTATGTAGTAATAGGTTAATGTTGTGTGCAGTGTAGTAATAGGTTAATGCTGTGTGCAGTGTAGTAATAGGTTAATGCTGTGTGCAGTGTAGTAATAGGTTAATGCTGTGTTGTATTATGTAGTAATAGGTTAATGTTGTGTGCAGTGTAGTAATAGGTTAATGTTGTGTGCAGTGTAGTAATAGGTTAATGCTGTGTGCAGTGTAGTAATAGGTTAATGATGTGTGCAGTGTAGTAATAGGTTAATGCTGTGTGCGGTGTAGTAATAGGTTAATGCTGTGTGCAGTGTAGTAATAGGTTAATGTTGTGTGCAGTGTAGTAATAGGTTAATGCTGTGTTGTATTATGTAGTAATAGGTTAATGCTGTGTGCAGTGTAGTAATAGGTTAATGCTGTGTGCAGTGTAGTAATAGGTTAATACTGTGTGCAGTGTAGTAATAGGTTAATGCTGTGTGCAGTGTAGTAATAGGTTAATGCTGTGTGCAGTGTAGTAATAGGTTAATGCTGTGTGCAGTGTAGTAATAGGTTAATGCTGTGTGCAGTGTAGTAATAGGTTAATGCTGTGTTGTATTATGTAGTAATAGGTTAATGCTGTGTGCAGTGTAGTAATAGATTAATGCTGTGTGCAGTGTAGTAATAGGTTAATGCTGTGTGCAGTGTAGTAATAGGTTAATGCTGTGTGCAGTGTAGTAATAGGTTAATGCTGTGTGCAGTGTAGTAATAGGTTAATGCTGTGTGCAGTGTAGTAATAGGTTAATGCTGTGTTGTATTATGTAGTAATAGGTTAATGCTGTGTGCAGTGTAGTAATAGGTTAATGTTGTGTGCAGTGTAGTAATAGGTTAATGCTGTGTGCAGTGTAGTAATAGGTTAATGCTGTGTTGTATTATGTAGTAATAGGTTAATGCTGTGTGCAGTGTAGTAATAGGTTAATGCTGTGTTGTATTATGTAGTAATAGGTTAATGCTGTGTTGTATTATGTAGTAATAGGTTAATGCTGTGTGCAGTGTAGTAATAGGTTAATGCTGTGTGCAGTGTAGTAATAGGTTAATGTTGTGTGCAGTGTAGTAATAGGTTAATGCTGTGTGCAGTGTAGTAATAGGTTAATGCTGTGTGCAGTGTAGTAATAGGTTAATGTTGTGTGCAGTGTAGTAATAGGTTAATGCTGTGTGCAGTGTAGTAATAGGTTAATGCTGTGTGCAGTGTAGTAATAGGTTAATGCTGTGTGCAGTGTAGTAATAGGTTAATGTTGTGTGCAGTGTAGTAATAGGTTAATGCTGTGTGCAGTGTAGTAATAGGTTAATGCTGTGTGCAGTGTAGTAATAGGTTAATGCTGTGTTGTATTATGTAGTAATAGGTTAATGCTGTGTGCAGTGTAGTAATAGGTTAATGTTGTGTGCAGTGTAGTAATAGGTTAATGCTGTGTGCAGTGTAGTAATAGGTTAATGCTGTGTTGTATTATGTAGTAATAGGTTAATGCTGTGTGCAGTGTAGTAATAGGTTAATGCTGTGTTGTATTATGTAGTAATAGGTTAATGCTGTGTTGTATTATGTAGTAATAGGTTAATGCTGTGTGCAGTGTAGTAATAGGTTAATGCTGTGTGCAGTGTAGTAATAGGTTAATGCTGTGTTGTATTATGTAGTAATAGGTTAATGCTGTGTGCAGTGTAGTAATAGGTTAATGCTGTGTGCAGTGTAGTAATAGGTTAATGCTGTGTTGTATTATGTAGTAATAGGTTAATGCTGTGTGCAGTGTAGTGTACTCTACAGCAGTGGGGACTCAGTCCGGCGTTAAACTTACTCCTGAAAGTTGTAATAGTAGAAAGCACAACGTGCAATTTCGGGTCGTGCATCATCCGTTCCTCTTGTCATTTTAGTTAATGCATACCTTCATACTGAAATGATTGGCCCCCTTGACCAAAAGTATGTGGACACCTGGTCGTTGAACAGCTCATTCCAAAATCATGGGCATTAATACAGAAATTGGAATTGGTCCCCCCTTTGCTGGTAGAACAGCCTCCACTCTTCTGGGAAGGCTTTCCACTAGATGTTGGAACATTGCTGCAGGGACTTGCTTCCATTCAGCCACAAGAGCATTACTGAGGTCGGGTGCTGATGTTGGGCGATTAGGCATGGCTCGCAGTGGGCGTTCCAATTCATCCCAAAGGTGTTCGATGGGGTTGAGGTCAGGGCACTGTGCAGGCCAGTCAAGTTCTTCCACACTGATCTCAACAAACCATTTCTGTGTGGACCTCGCTTTGTGCACGGGTCATTGTCGTGCACGGGTCATTGTCGTGCACGGGTCATTGTCATGCACAGGAAAGGGCATTCCCCAAACTGTTGCCGCAGCGTTAAGATTTCCCTTCACTGGAACTAAGGGGCCTTGCCTGAACCATGAAAAACAGCCCCCGATCATTATTCCTCTTCCACAAAACTTTACTATGCATCCTGGCATCAGCCATACCCAGTTTAGTCCGTTGGACTGCCAGAGAACGCGTTTCCACTGCTCCAGAGTCCAATGGCGGTGAACTTTACACCACTTCAGCCGACACTTGCGCATGGTGATCTTAGGCTTGTGTGTGGCTGCACGGCTATGGAAACCCATTTCAGGTAGCTCCCGACAAACAGTTATTGTGCTGATGTTCCTTCAAGAGGCTGTTTGGAACTCAGTAGTGGGTGTTGCAAACAAGGACAGACAATTTTGACACGTTACGCTCTTTAGCACAGATTCGTCTAGAATGTCGTATGCTGTAGCATTAAGATTTCCCTGCTTCCATTCAGCCACAAGAGCATTAGTGAGGTCGGGCACTGATGTTGGGGGATTAGGCCTGGCACGCAGTCGGCATTCCAATTCATCCCAAAGGTGTTCGATGGGGTTAAGGTTCTTGAGGTTCTTCCACACTGATCTCGACAAACCATTTCTGTATGGACCTCGCTTTGTGCACGGTGGCATTGTCATGCTGAAACAGGAAGGGCCTTTCCCCAAACTGTTCCCACAAAGTTGGAAGCACAAAACTGTCTAGAATGTCATTGTATGCTGTGGCGTTAAGATTTCCCTTCACCCTAAATCAAATCAAATCAAATTTTATTTGTCACATACACATGGTTAGCAGATGTTAATGCGAGTGTAGCGAAATGCTTGTGCTTCTAGTTCCGACAATGCAGTAATAACAAGTAATCTAACTAACAATTCCAAAACTACTGTCTTGTACACAGTGTAAGGGGATAACGAATATGTACATAAGGATATATGAATGAGTGATGGTACAGAGCAGCATAGGCAAGATACAGTAGATGGTATCGGGTACAGTATGTACAAATGAGATGAGTATGTAAACAAAGTGGCATAGTATAGTATAAAGTGGCTAGTGATACATGTATTACATAAGGATACCGTCGATGATATAGAGTACAGTATATACGTATGCATATGAGATGAATAATGTAGGGTAAGTAACATTTATATAAGGTAGCATTGTTTAAAGTGGCTAGTGATATATTTACATCATTTCCCATCAATTCCCATTATTAAAGTGGCTGGAGTTGAGTCAGTGTCAGTGTGTTGGCAGCAGCCACTCAGTGTTAGTGGTGGCTGTTTAACAGTCTGATGGCCTTGAGATAGAAGCTGTTTTTCAGTCTCTCGGTCCCAGCTTTGATGCACCTGTACTGACCTCGCCTTCTGGATGATAGCGGGGTGAACAGGCAGTGGCTCGGGTGGTTGATGTCCTTGATGATCTTTATGGCCTTCCTGTGACATCGGGTGGTGTAGGTGTCCTGGAGGGCAGGTAGTTTGCCCCCGGTGATGCGTTGTGCAGACCTCACTACCCTCTGGAGAGCCTTACGGTTGAGGGCGGTGCAGTTGCCATACCAGGCGGTGATACAGCCCGCCAGGATGCTCTCGATTGTGCATCTGTAGAAGTTTGTGAGTGCTTTTGGTGACAAGCCGAATTTCTTCAGCCTCCTGAGGTTGAAGAGGCGCTGCTGCGCCTTCTTCACGATGCTGTCTGTGTGAGTGGACCAATTCAGTTTGTCTGTGATGTGTATGCCGAGGAACTTAAAACTTGCTACCCTCTCCACTACTGTTCCATCGATGTGGATAGGGGGGTGTTCCCTCTGCTGTTTCCTGAAGTCCACAATCATCTCCTTAGTTTTGTTGACGTTGAGTGTGAGGTTGTTTTCCTGACACCACACTCCGAGGGCCCTCACCTCCTCCCTGTAGGCCGTCTCATCGTTGTTGGTTCTACAAGCCCACATAGAGGTATCCACAGACACCATTAAAAGGGCTTGGGAACAAGAACTTGGCTCAGAAATCTCAGATGAGGACTGGGTAGAAGCTCTCAGGAATATAAACCACAGTTCAGTGAATGCCAGACACAACCTTGTACAGTTTAACCTGTCTACGATATTGGTTCCCAATTGGGGATCAACCCTCCCACGTGCAGCTGAAACGGTGGCGCATGGAACGCAAAAATATTCTTAAAAATATTTAACCTCCACACATTAACAAGTCCAATAGCTCAAATGAAAGATAAACATCTTGTTCATCTAGCCAGCAAGTCAGATTTCTAAAATGTTTTACGGCGAAAACATAGCACATATATATGTAAAACCACCACCAGACACTGCTCATTTCAATAGCCAAAACATGCAATCAACAAACGCAGGATTAAAAAATAAATCGCTCACTAACCTTTTGAAAATCTTCATCAGATGACAGTAATATGACATATTACACAGTACATATTTTTTTTTTTCAATAATATGCCATTTATATCCATAAATGTCCATTTACAGTGAGTTCACCTTCAGAAATTACTCAAAAATGCCCGCAGGAAATCTATGTAGCGCGGCAAGATAACGTAAATAGACATCATAAACTTTGACTAAATATACATGTTCTACATATAGTTAGAAAGATACACTGCTTCTTTATGCAACCGCTGTGTTAGATTTATTTTTAACGTTACAGAAATCGCACACTATTCCATATGCTGAGACAGCGCTCAGTTCCAAGCTACATTTCCACGTAATGTTGGAGTCAACAGAAACACAGATTTAAGCATAAATATTCCCTTACCTTCGATGGTCTTCGTTCAGAATGTTCTGGAAGGCTTCATACTTACCCAATACATCGTTTGGTTTCAAGTCTTGCATCTTTGTATTAGCTACTGCTAATAACATCAGCTGAAATGCACCCAAAACGTCCTCTGGTCCGGATAAGTTGCGCATCAAAACTTCAAAATTACACATTATGTGTCGACTAAACAGGTCAAACTAAGTGCAGAAGCAAGCTTTATGATGTTTTAGACGTGCAAAACAAACTTCAATTCAATCGGCCATCGTCTGCCCTTCTCTTGAGTGCTGGAAACAAAGGAATGGCTGGGACCAATTCGCGCCCATACGCACAGCCTATCACAGCCCGGGATTTGAACGGTTTGAAGCTCTAATGAAAGAGGACATCTAGCGGAAGAGATAGAAAGTGTCCCCAGAATCATAGCTGGTTGGGAAGGGTGGGGGCCATGACGTCAAAGTTGCTCCAACTTTCATGGCCACAAAAACTAGTTTGGAAGAATGCCTGCCCTGTGAGTTCTGCTATACCTACAGACATAATTCCAACGGTTTTAGAATCTTTAGAGTGTTTTCTATCCAATAATAATTTTTATTTGCATATATTAACAATTTTTGACAGATTTTTTTTCCAGTTTACTAGGGGTACCCAATCTCTCCAAAGGGGGCGTATGTCTGCCATATCCTTAACAGGTTTTAAGGTGATACACAGGTTACATTACTCAAAAGTAAAACTGCATAAAATATTCCCAGACACCTCACCACTGTGTGAGAGGTGCAAGAAGGATGAGGGGACGTTGACCCACTTATTCTGGACATGTCCTAAATTACATGTTTACTGGGCTCTCATTTTTGATTATTTATCTAGAGCCTTTGATAGAGTTCTAGCCCCAGACCCATTGACCGCTCTGTTTGGTACAGTTGATGGGAATAATCACGAAGGGAAAGCTGTCTCTCTTTGTACTCTATTAGCCAAAAGGCTCATATTGCAATTTTGGAAACTGGAGACTGTACCTACCTTTGAAATGTGGTTACGGGATTTAGGGAATGTAATCCATATGGAAAAGATTCGATACAATACCTCCAATAGAATTCCAATGTTTTACAAAATATGGCAGCCGATACTGGATAAATGGTCTAGTCCCGCTTCATAACTGGGTTGACGATCTGCTGCTACTCTGTGCTGTACTCCACTCAATATTTATTTTTGGCTGAACTACACTGCTTGTAATGACTAAATGCTGTCTTCCTATACATGTACCACCTAATAGGATTTTGTGTATGTGTGAGTTAAATTTTGTTTTGTCCTCTAAATTGGCCATCCCATTCAACAGTACAATGAATGTCATTGTTAGTATTGCTGTCTTTTTTATTAGATTTTTTATTGTAAAATAATAAACATATTATTTAAAAAAAATGTTTCTTCACTGGAACTAAGGGGCCTTGCCCAAACCATGAAAAAGCGCCAGACCATTATTCATCCTCCCCCAAACTTTACAGTTGGCACTATGCATTAGGGCAGGTAGCATTCTCCTGGCTTCCGCCAAACCCAGATTCGTCCATCGGACTGCCAGATGGTGACGCATGATTCATCACTCCAACAGTGGCAAGCGTCCACATCACTCCAATGGAGGCGAGCTTCCACATCACTCCAATGGAGGTGAGCGTCCACACCACTCCAATGGAGGTGAGCGTCCACACCACTCCAATGGAGGCGAGCTTCCACACCACTCCAATGGAGGTGAGCTTCCACACCACTCCAATGGAGGCGAGCTTCCACACCACTCCAATGGAGGTGAGCTTCCACACCACTCCGACGGAGGCGAGCTTCCACACCACTCCAATGGAGGCGAGCTTCCACACCACTCCAATGGAGGTGAGCGTCCACACCACTCCAATGGAGGTGAGCGTCCACACCACTCCAATGGAGGTGAGCGTCCACACCACTCCAACGGAGGCGAGCTTCCACACCACTCCAATGGAGGTGAGCGTCCACACCACTCCAACGGAGGCGAGCTTCCACATCACTCCAATGGAGGTGAGCGTCCACACCACTCCAATGGAGGTGAGCGTCCACACCACTCCAACGGAGGCGAGCGTCCACACCACTCCAATGGAGGTGAGCGTCCACACCACTCCAACGGAGGTGAGCGTCCACACCACTCCAATGGAGGCGAGCTTCCACACCACTCCAATGGAGGTGAGCTTCCACACCACTCCAACGGAGGCGAGCTTCCACACCACTCCAATGGAGGCGAGCTTCCACACCACTCCAATGGAGGTGAGCGTCCACACCACTCCAATGGAGGCGAGCTTCCACACCACTCCAATGGAGGCGAGCTTCCACACCACTCCAATGGAGGCGAGCTTCCACACCACTCCAATGGAGGTGAGCTTCCACACCACTCCAATGGAGGCGAGCTTCCACACCACTCCAATGGAGGCGAGCTTCCACACCACTCCAATGGAGGTGAGCTTCCACACCACTCCAATGGAGGTGAGCTTCCACACCACTCCAATGGAGGCGAGCTTCCACACCACTCCAATGGAGGTGAGCTTCCACACCACTCCAATGGAGGTGAGCTTCCACACCACTCCAATGGAGGTGAGCTTCCACACCACTCCAATGGAGGCGAGCTTCCACACCACTCCAATGGAGGCGAGCTTCCACACCACTCCAAAGGAGGCGAGCTTCCACACCACTCCAATGGAGGTGAGCTTCCACACCACTCCAATGGAGGTGAGCTTCCACACCACTCCAATGGAGGCGAGCTTCCACACCACTCCAATGGAGGCGAGCTTCCACACCACTCCAATGGAGGCGAGCTTCCACATCACTCCAATGGAGGTGAGCGTCCACATCACTCCAATGGAGGCGAGCTTCCACACCACTCCAATGGAGGCGAGCTTCCACACCACTCCAATGGAGGCGAGCTTCCACACCACTCCAATGGAGGCGAGCTTCCACACCACTCCAATGGAGGCGAGCTTCCACACCACTCCAATGGAGGCGAGCTTCCACACCACTCCAATGGAGGCGAGCTTCCACACCACTCCAGCTGACACTTGACATAGCGCGTGGTGATTTTAGGCTTATGCGCGGCTGCTCAGCCATGAAAATCCATTTCATGAAGCTCCCGTTGCTTCGAGAGGCAGTTGCAACAGAGGATAGATGATTTTCACGTGCTACGCACTTCAGCACTCGCCAGTCCCGTTCTGTGAGCTTGTGTGGCCTACCACTTCGCAGATAAGCCGTTGTTGGCCCTAGACGTTTCCACTTCACAATAACAGCACTTACAGTTGACCGGGGCAGATCTAGCAGGGCAGACATTTTACGAACTTGTTGGAAAGGTGGCATCCTATGACGGTATCTCTTCAGTAAAGCCTTTCTACTGCCAATGTTTTCTATGGAGATTGCATGGCTGTGTGTTCGACTTTACACACCTGTCATTTGAAAGGGTGTCCACATACTTTTGTGTATATTGTTTGCTTAGAAAAATTTAGAAATTATTAGTTTTGGAAAGGCAGTGCAGGTTTAGTGGAGAGGGAATCAATGGGACAGCCAAGGAGAAACCAAAACAAACAACAGGCCCTCTTCAACAGCCCACCGGAGCTGCATCTCTGAATGGTCAGTCACTCCATTGGAGCTGCTTCTCTGAATGGTCAGTCACTCCATTGGAGCTGCTTCTCTGAATGGTCAGTCACTCCATTGGAGCTGCTTCTCTGAATGGTCAGTCACTCCATTGGAGCTGCTTCTCTGAATGGTCAGTCACTCCATTTGAGCTGCTTCTCTGAATGGTCAGTCACTCCATTGGTGCTGCTCCTCTGAATGGTCAGTCACTCCATTGGAGCTGCTTCTCTGAATGGTCAGTCACTCCATTGGAGCTGCTCCTCTGAATGGTCAGTCACTCCATTGCCAGTAGCGTAACACCCACGTGAATAATAAAATAGAAGACATCAGAACTTTAAAATAACACATGGAATCATGTAGTAACCAAAAAAAGTGTTAAACAAATCAAAATATATTTGTGATTTTTAGTAGCCACTCTTTGCCTTGATGACAGCTTTGCACACTCTTGGCATTCTCTCAACCAGCTTCATGAGGTAGTCACCTGGAATGCATTTAAATTAACAGGTGTGCCTTGTTAAAAGTTAATTTGTCAATTGTCTTTCCTTAATGCGTTTGAGCCAATCAGATACGACAGTTAAGTGTGTTCATAAATTCCCTCTGGAGTTACAGAGTGCACTCCAGGCGTTCGTAAATTCAGAGCGTTGGAGGGTACAGAGGGCCAAGGAGTAGGGTTCATCCGAGCTGACCTTACAATGGCAGTCAAGCACCCAAGCTATCTAAAGTTAGTTAGCTGGCTTGCTAGCTACTTGCAGATACAAATGAGAGAACACCTCACTCTGACCGTTTTACTCGCCCTAGCAGAGCTGATTAGGCTGTGCAAGGCAGAAACCAAAAGGTGCACCGAGTGGGAGCCCCTGGACTGACTTTGGGAAACCCTGAATATGTTCTGTTAACGATGTCTTTAATATACCTCTCTGTGTTTCTCCCTCTTCCAGACCGACCAGACCCCCCCACCCAGCTCCAGGTCTCTGACCCTAAGGACCGCAATGTCACCCTGAGTTGGACCGCAGGAGATGACCACAACAGCCCTGTCATAGGTAGTCTAACAACCAACACACTGACACTAGAATGAACACAACATGACCACAACCACCCTGCAGTTGGCTGACAACCAACACACTGACACTAGAATGACCACAACATGACCACAACCACCCTGCAGTAGGCTCACAACCAAGTCATGGAGACATAACATGCACAGTTTGAGCTACTCCAGGAAGAGACGTTGCAGGCTAGCTCAATGCTCAATGCTCTCTTATTGAGTAATTCAAGTTGAAGGCCGACCGGGGTACCGCAGGCTTTCATTAGAAACACAATCATCCTTATTAACTTCTTATTAACTTCTTCTCTGTGCGATTTTAAAATAATTAGTTCAAGGACATACATCTGGTACCATGATTGTAATTTATTTTATATTTATTTACACAAAGATTGACCACGAAGTGTGCCATTATTCAATTCACTATAATGTGCTGCTAACAATGCCTGCAGTACTGCGGTCGGCCTTGAACCTCCGTGGCTTAAATGAGATGGGGCAGTCATTCTCCCCTGCTCTCAACAGACACTGATCCCTGAGCTTGAGCTTGCCTAGCTGGCCCAATGGAACCAATCAAACAGCCCCAACAGTGCTAATTGCAAACCCTGCCTATCTGCCTATCTGTCACCTCAGGCAAGCTCAATCAAATGCTCAGAATGATTAGAACCCAGGTCTGATTGATACTACAGCCCTGTAATGCTTTAAACTACAAACCCATAGCTGTCCTATCATGTATCTCCCCTGGGAGAGTATTAGTTTCAGATGACCGCAGCTGTCCAGGCCTGAGACAGAATAGACACTGCTGCCTGACTTTGATAACAACATCACTTTGAGTTACCAACCCCATACCATACAATCATTACATCATCATATCTCTCCTGAGAGCACGGAAGTCTGTTTTCTCATTACATGGACTGAGTGATTTCTGCATTGTCATATGTTACTTCATCTCTTCTGCTTAGTGGTTAAGTCATTGGACCATTGGACCCCTGCATTGTCACTGATTCTCTCTCTCTCTTCTCTCTCTTTTCTCTCCTCTATTTTCTCTCTCTTCTCTCCTCTTTTTCTCTCTCTCTTTTCTCTTTCATTTCTCTCTCTCTCTCTTTTCTCTTTCTTTTCTCTCTCTCTTTCTTTTCTCTCTCTCTCTATTTTCTCTTTCTTTTCTCTCTCTCTCTTTTCTCTTTCTCCTCTCTCTCTTCTCTCTCGCTCTCTCTTCTCTCACGCTCTCTTTTCTCTCTTCTCTCTCTTTTGTCTCTCTTTTGTCTTTTCTCTCGCTCTCTCTTTTTTCTCTCGCTCTCTTTTTTCTCTCGCTCTCTCTTTTCTCTCGCTCTCTCTTTTTTCTCGCTCTCTCTTTTCTCTCTCTCTTTTCTCTCTCCTCTCTCTTTTTATTTCTCTTTTCTCTCTCTCTCTCTCTCTCTCTCTCTCTCTCCCTCTCCAGTGTTTGTGGTGGAGTTTGAAGATGGTGACTCGAAGGAGCGGGGTTGGGAGGAGCTGAAGAGAGTCAGTGGAACTCATGAGAGCGTGACCATTTCTCTGCAACCATACGTGTCCTACCGCTTCCGGGTCATCTCCATCAACAACATCGGGAAGAG
>NC_143030.1:70757398-70759898 GCF_057628025.1 Oncorhynchus mykiss | reverse complement strand
TACTGTAGTTCATATGGTCATAGGTAGATACTGTAGTTCATATGGTCATAGGTAGATACTTTAGTTCATATGGTCATAGGTAGATACTGTAGTTCATATGGTCATAGGTAGATACTGTAGTTCATATGGTCATAGGTAGATACTGTAGTTCATATGGACTCGAACCACTCAGTGCTCAGATTTAACAAAGTTGCATGTTGTTAACAGTTCTTTCAGATGTCTGTGAACAATGCAAACTAACGCACATGCAATCCCCTTCCATTACAGAACATTGATACCAGAGAATCTCTAGAATGTATAGTTTTGTTTTACTGTTGGAGGCATAGTCCCTGTTTTCCTCTTCTAAGACATTTATAAATGCTCCACATTACAATTTTTTTGTTTAGATGTTTACCTTGTTATTACAATGTTGGGAACCCTCTCATTATTGCTTCATCACTCCTGTTCTTACACCAAACAATACCAAGGTGGCCCCTATTCCTCCCTCTCAAGGCAGGATACATGTAGCCTATTCAGCGAGCATGGCTATGTTGTCATTGAGGACTCTATCTGCTGAAGTCCTGTGGTTTAGAAGATGATTTAGTCTGAATGAGATGCTAACAGGCCAACTGGGAAGGAGCAGCCCGTCCCGTCAAGCCAACAGAGATAATCAAGGGGTCATGGTCTGTATGTGTGGGGGGGGAGGGGGTTAATAATGAATTATTACAACACACACACACACACACACACACAAACACACACACACACACACACACACGCACACACACACACACACACACACACACACACACACACACACACACACACACACACACACACACACACACACACACACACACACACACACACACACACACACACACACACACGCACACACACATAGGAACAGTGGTTTTACAGCATCTGTCTGGAGTGGTGGAGAGGAGTGAGTGTCTATCTCTGTATCAATTGATTTCAATTTGCTTTATTGGCATGACATAACAATGTACTTATTGCAAAAGCTTACTTTGGATATGTACAATATTAACATAATTAAAATAATAACAATCAATATTGTCAATGGGACAACAGTAACAACAATAATCAAGAGTCAAAATACCATTAATTGAACAACAACAATAAGCATGCAGTAGAGGACATGTGCAGGTTGGTTGGTCTTGCTGCTGTGATTGCACACTGTGGTATTTCATCCAATAGATATGTGTCTCTCTGTCTATCTCCCTGTCTGTCTCTCTGTCTCTCTCTCTGTCTCTGTCTCTGTCTCTCTCTCTCTCTCTCTCTCTTTCGCTCTCTCTCTCTCTGTCTCTCTCTCTCTCTATCTCTCTCTCTCTCGCTCTCTCTCTCTGTCTCTCTCTCTGTCTCTGTCTCTGTCTCTCTCTCTCTCTCTTTCACTCTCTCTCTCCCTCTCTCTCTGTCTCTCTCTCTCTCTCTCTCTCTCTCTCTCTCTCTCTCTGTCTCTCTCTCTCTCTTTCGCTCTCTCTCTTTTGCTCTCTCTCTGTCTCTCTCTCTCTCTGTCTCTCTCTCTCTCTCTCTCTCTCTCTCTCTCTCTCTCTCTCTCTCTCCCTCTCCTGAATCCGTCATTGATCCCTCAACAACACCATTCTTATCTAATTTTCTGTCTGTAGACATGTGAAATGAATGAATGGATTTGGAATTATTTGGTTGTATGCATTCATTGTTTAAGAGAGCTGGTGATAGAATATAACGCTTTCTGATTTGTAAAGTTCCTTTTAGGATTCTGCACTCACAGTGTGGACATGCTGTTATGAATGTAATGCTCTCTCTGCTCTGTGACATGCCTATCATTGCAGGGGTTGTGAAGTGATGGAGATGTTACTGCCATTGTGATGCAGGGTGGCTGTTACTGCGACGCTGCTATTGTGATGCAGGGTGGCTGTTACTGTGGAGCTGCCATTGTGATGCAGGGTGGCTGTTACTGCGATGCTGCCATTGTGATGCTGGGTGGCTGTTACTGCGGAGCTGCAATTGTGAAGCAGGGTGGCTGTTACTGCGGTGCTGCCATTGTGATGCAGGGTGGCTGTTACTGCGGAGCTGCCATTGTGATGCAGGGTGGCTGTTACTGCGGAGCTGCCATTGTGATGCAGGGTGGCTGTTACTGCGGTGCTGCCATTGTGATGCAGGGTGGCTGTTACTGCGGTGCTGCCATTGTGATGCAGGGTGGCTGTTACTGCGGTGCTGCCATTGTGATGCAGGGTGGCTGTTACTGCGGTGCTGCCATTGTGATGCAGGGTGGCTGTTACTGCGGTGCTGCCATTGTGATGCAGGGTGGCTGTTACTGCGGTGCTGCCATTGTGATGCAGGGTGGCTGTTACTGCGGAGCTGCCATTGTGATGCAGGGTGGCTGTTACTGCGGAGCTGCCATTGTGATGCAGGGTGGCTGTTAATGCGGTGCTGCCATTGTGATGCAGGGTGGCTGTTACTGCGGAGCTGCCATTGTGATGCAGGGTGGCTGTTAATGCAGTGCTGCCATTGTGATGCA
>NC_143030.1:70719898-70752398 GCF_057628025.1 Oncorhynchus mykiss | reverse complement strand
TTTCTGAAGGGGAGAGAGGTAGCGTGTTAGGGAGAGTGCGATGAGGAGGAGGAGAGCCACAAAGTGAGTCCAGCCTAGACAATTAGAACAATGGGTCGGGCCGGTAGGGGGCTAACTCGCTGCGTCACGCCTGGACGGTGGGGTATTTTGTCGGTTTAATGAATTGTCAGTCAGGCCGGGGCGGCATGGCAGGCGGAGCGGGGAGAGGCCAGCAGGGACCCAGACACTAAGTCGCTATTTATTACACTGCTTTTGTCACTAATTGAGCTAATTACCACTGACTCCTCAGCACTCGCACAATGACAGACCCCTACCCACCACTACTTCTCCCACCACCTCCCATCTCACAACTGGCCTGGGAGTTAAACCCTGCCGTGCCTTTTTTCTGGCTTTCTTTTTCTCTCCCTCTCTCTCTCTCCCTCCCCACCCCCATCTCTCTCTCTCTCTCTCTCTCTCTCTCTCCTCTCTCTCTCTCTCTCCTCTCTCTCTCTCTCTCTTTCAATTCAATTTGCTTTATTGGCATGACGTAACAATGTACATAATGCCAAAGCTTACTTTGGACATTTACAATATGAAAATAATAAGAATCTAAATTGTCAACAGGACAACAGTAACAACAATAACCAAGGGTCAAAATAACTATACATTGAACAATAACAATAAGCATACAGTAGAGTACATGTGCAGGTTGATTGGTCTGTCAGACACTGTCCCTCATATTATGGCAGGCAGCAATGTAGTGTGCTGCCAACCCACAGCTCTCTGCGTCCTCCCCCAACAGGACGGGTAGCCTACTTTCATCGGAGAGGTCTTTGAAACCTTGAATAAGGGTTTCAAATTTGGGGAAATGACACTAATTGTTTTATATTTATATGCAGCTCTGTCTCAGGTTCAGCTGTTGTGCAGTGGTTGCACAGCCTTTTCTCTACAGGGAGCCAGGTTCTCCTGTGTCTACCCTTCTCAATGGGAAGGCTGTGCTCACTGAGCCTGTACTTTGTCAAGGTTTTTCCTAGGTTTTGATCAGTAACCATGGTCAAATAGTTAGCCACGGTGTGCTGTCGATTTAGGGCTAGATAGCACTGCATTTTGCTTTGTGCTTGTGCTTCCCAATAAGCAATGTAGTTTGACTTTGTTGTAATTTGTTTTATTCTGATTGGTTGGATGTTCTGGTCCTGAGGCTTCAGTGTGTTAGTAGAACAGGTTTGTGAACTCCAGGACCAGCTGGATGAGGGGACTCTTTTCTTTGCTCAGCTCTTGGCATTGCAGGGTTTGGCAATGATATGAGAGGGTCACTGTATTTGAGATGTTTCCAAAACTTAATTGCTCTATTTTGAGTTATTAGTGGATATTGGCCTAATTTTGCCCTGCATGCTTTGTTTGTAGTTTTCCTCTAGAGATGTAGGAGAATCTTAGAGAACTCTGCATGCAGGGTTTCAATGGGGTGTTTGCCCCATTTGATTAAATCTTGTTTTGCAAGTGGACCCCACACCTCACTGCCATAAAGTACAATTGGTTCAATGACACATTCAATTAGTTTTAGACAAATTTTAATAGGTATTTCAATTGTTTTTTTTTTAATGGCGTAGAATGCCCTGCGTGCTTTCTCTCTCAGTTGATTCACTGCCTGTAACGTTCATTTAAGATGGATTGGACCAAGGTGCAGCGTGGTAGGCGTACATTTTTATTTTAAATGAACATCAAAAAAAAAAAAATATATATATATATATATATCTAAACGTCCGTAACGTTCTGCAGGCTACACAGTAACAATACAAAATCAAGATCCCACAAACTAAGGTGGGAAACAGGCTGCCTACGTATGATCCCCAATCAGAGACAACAATAGACAGCTGCCTCTGATTGGGAACCATACCCGGCCAACAAAGAAATAGAACACTTTTGCCCACCCACCCTGACCTAACCAAAATAGAGAATAAAAAGGATCTCTAAGGTCCACAGCCCAGCGTGTCAGTACCCCCCCCCCCCCCCAAAGGTGCGGACTCTGGCCGCAAAACCTGACTCTAGTCTTGGTGGCGGCTCCAGTGCGGGACGTAGACGACGCTCCGCTCGCGGATCCGCCATCTTCGGTGGCGAATGTGGTGCGGGGATTGTCGCCGGGGACTCTGGACTGGGAAACCTCACTGAAGGCTCTGGACTGGGAACCGTCGCTGGAGGCTCTGGACTACGAACCGTCGCTGGAGGCTCTGGACTACGAACCGTCGCTGGAGGCTCTGGACTGCAGACTGTCGCTGGAGGCTCTGGACTGCAGACTGTCGCTGGAGGCTCTGGACTGCAGACTGTCGCTGGAGGCTCTGGACTGCAGACTGTCGCTGGAGGCTCTGGACTGCAGACTGTCGCTGGAGGCTCTGGACTGCAGACTGTCGCTGGAGGCTCTGGACTGCAGACTGCTGCTGGAGGCTCTGGACTGGGGAGGCGCACTGGAGGCCTGATGCGTGGGGCCTGTACAGGTGGCACCGGGCTGGTGACACGCACCTCAGGGCGAGTGCGGGGAGGAGGCCCAGGACGTACTGGACTGTGGAGGCGCGCTGGGAACACAGTGCGTAGAGCCGGCACAGGATATACTGGACCGTGGAGACGCATTGGAGGTCTAGAGCATAGAGCTGGCACAACACATCCTAGCTAGATGCTCTCTTTAGCCCGGCAAGTGCGGGGCGCTGGCACAGGACGCACTGGGCTGTGAAGGCGCACTGGTGACACAGAGCGCTGAGCCGGCACAACCCATCCTGGCTGGATACTCACTTTCGCACAGCAAGTGCGAGGAGCTGGCACAGAATGCACCGGGCTGTGGATGCGCACTGGAGACACATTACGTATCTCCGCAAAACATGGTGAGGAGTATTGTGAGATAGTTGAGGGGAGTGATGAGGTAGAGTGGATGGTTTGGTGTCTGGAGCAAGACAGTCGCCGTGAGGAGCGTGGGACCAGTCAGTGGTTCAATTTTTTAAAAAATAAAAAAACTTAAAATTGAAATACCTATTAAAATTTGTCTAAAACTAATTGAATGTGCCACTGTTCCCACGCTCCTCACGGCGACTGTCTTGCTCCAGACACCAAACCATCCACTCTACCTCATCACTCCCCTCAACTATCTCACAATACTCCTCACTCAGTCTATCCCAATACTCCTCTTCTCACTCAAACTCGCCCCTCGGCGTCGCTGACCAACCCGTGTGCCCCCCAAAAATAATTTTTGGGGCTGCCTCGGGCTTCCGTCGTGGTCGTGAACTTCGGAGTCGCCGTTGGTCCTCCTTCTGTAACGAGATTCTTCCTGGGAAGGAGAGGCGGACCAAAAAGCAGCGTGGTTATAATTCATGGTTCTTTAATAACGAAACTATACATGAATAAACTACAAAATAAGAAACGTGAAAACCCGAAACAGTCCCGTGTGGTACAAACATTGACACAGGAGACAACCACCCACAAAACCCAACACAAAACAGGCTACCTAAATATGGCTCCCAATCAGAGACAATGACTAACACCTGCCTCTGATTGAGAACCATATCAGGCCCAAACACAGAAACAGACAAACAAGACATCCAACATAGAATGCCCACTCAGATCACACCCTGACCAAACAAAACATAGAAACATACAAAGCAAACTATGGTCAGGGTGTGACACCTTCTCTGCCTCCGCCTGCTTCCATGGCAGGGTCTTGTCTCCTGCCATAACCTCCTCCCATATGGCTCCCATGTCCATGATGTCCTCTTGTGGTAGGATCTTCTGTTACGTTCGTTTAAAGATGGATTGGACCAAGGTGCAGTGTGGTAGGCGTACATTTTTATTTTGTTTTAAATTAACACCAAAAAAATATATATATATCTAAACGAACGTAACGTTCTGCAGGCTACACAGTAACAATACAAAATCAAGATCCCACAAACATGGAAAACAGGCTGACTAAGTATGATCCCCACCCTAGTCACACCCTGACCTAACCAAAATAGAGATTAAAAAGGATTTCATAAGGTCAGAGAATTACACTGCCTCATTAAGGTGTCCAGTTGAGCTTATTTTTAAACTTAAGTAATTGTAGTGTGTGCAGTACTCTATATATGTTGTACCAATTGAGAACTTTGGTCTAATTCCCTGAGATCTGGATCTTCTCTGGAAAATCGTTATTTTAGTATTTTTGGGGTTTACTGCCAGCGCCCAGGTCTGGCAGTACTGCTCTAGCAGGTCCAGGCTCATCTGCGAATAGGTCATCTGAGAAGAGTAGGCATTTAACCTCGGAATTGTGGAGAATAACACCAGGGGCTGCAGTTTTTTCTAGAATAGTGGCCAATTCGTTGATGTAAATATTGAAGAGTGCAGGGCTCAGAATGCAACCCTGGCGAAGGCCCCACCCCTGGTTAAAGAATTCTGTTATTTTCTTGACAATTTTAATGCTTCATGTATTGTCAGTAATCATTTATTTAATTATGTCACATGTTTTACCCCCTACGCCACTTTCAATAACTTTGTAGAACAGTCCTGTATGCCAAATAGAATCAAATGCTTTTTGGAAGTCGATAAAGCAAGTGTATATTTTGGTATTTTTTTGGTGGACATGTTTATCTATCAGGGTGTGTAGGGTGTAAATATGATCTGTCGTGCATTGTCTTGTTATAAATCTTTCTCTCTCTCGCTCTCTTTCTCTCCCTCCCTCTCTCTCTTTCTCTCTCTCGCTCTCTCTCTTTCTCTCTCTCGCTCTCTTATCTTTCTCTCTCTCTTTCTCTCTCGCTCTCTTTCCCTGGCTCTCTCTTTCTCTCGCTCTCTTTCTCTCTCGCTCTCTTTCTCTCTCTCTCTCACTCTCTCTCTCTCTCTATGTCTGTCTTTCTTTCTCTGTCTGTCTGTATCTCTCTGTCTGTCTCTCTCTGTCTCTCTCTCTATATTTCGCTCGTGCTCTCTCTATCTATCTATCTATCTATCTATCTATCTATCTATCTATCTATCTATCTATCTATCTATCTATCTATCTATCTCTCTCTCTCTCTCTCTCTCTCTCTTTCTCTCTCTCTGTCTTTCCTTCTCTGTCTGTCTGTATCTCTCTGTCTGTCTCTCTCTGTCTCTTTCTCTCTATCTTTCGCTCGTGCTCTCAATTCAATTCAATTCAATTCAAGGGCTTTATTGGCATGGGAAACATGTGTTAACATTGCCAAAGCAAGTGAGGTAGACAACATACAAAGTGAATATATAAAGTGAAAAACAACAAAAATTAACAGTAAACATTACACATACAGAGGTTTCAAAACAGTAAAGACATTACAAATGTCATATTATATATATATACAGTGTTTTAACAATGTACAAATGGTTAAAGGACACAAGATAAAATAAATAAGCATAAATATGGGTTGTATTTACAATGGTGTGTGTTCTTCACTGGTTGCCCTTTTCTCGTGGCAACAGGTCACAAATCTTGCTGCTGTGATGGCACACTGTGGAATTTCACCCAGTAGATATGGGAGTTTTTCAAATTTGGATTTGTTTTCGAATTCTTTGTGGATCTGTGTAATCTGAGGGAAATATGTCTCTCTAATATGGTCATACATTGGGCAGGAGGTTAGGAAGTGCAGCTCAGTTTCCACCTCATTTTGTGGGCAGTGAGCACATAGCCTGTCTTCTCTTGAGAGCCATGTCTGCCTACGGCGGCCTTTCTCAATAGCAAGGCTATGCTCACTGAGTCTGTACATAGTCAAAGCTTTCCTTAATTTTGGGTCAGTCACAGTGGTCAGGTATTCTGCCGCTGTGTACTCTCTGTTTAGGGCCAAATAGCATTCTAGTTTGCTCTGTTTTTTTGTTAATTCTTTCCAATGTGTCAAGTAATTATCTTTTTGTTTTCTCGTGATTTGGTTGGGTCTAATTGTGCTGTTGTCCTGGGGCTCTGTAGGGTGTGTTTGTGTTTGTGAACAGAGCCCCAGGACCAACTTGCTTAGGGGACTCTTCTCCAGGTTCATCTCTCTGTAGGTGATGGCTTTGTTATGGAAGGTTTGTGAATCACTTCCTTTTAGGTGGTTGTAGAATTTAACGGCTCTTTTCTGGATTTTGATAATTATTGGCTATCGGCCTAATTCTGCTCTGCATGCATTATTTGGTGTTCTACGTTGTACACGGAGGATATTTTTGCAGAATTCTGCGTGCAGAGTCTCAATTTGGTGTTTGTCCCATTTTGTGAAGTCTTGGTTGGTGAGCGGACCCCAGACCTCACAACCATAAAGGGCAATGGGCTCTATGACTGATTCAAGTATTTTTAGCCAAATCCTAATTGGTATGTTGAAATTTATGTTTCTTTTGATGGCATAGAATGCCCTTCTTGCCTTGTCTCTCAGATCGTTCACAGCTTTTTGGAAGTTACCTGTGGCGCTGATGTTTAGGCCAAGGTATGTTTAGTTTTTTGTGTGCTCTAGGGCAACAGTGTCTAGATGGAATTTGTATTTGTGGTCCTGGTGACTGGACCTTTTTTGGAACACCATTATTTTGGTCTTACTGAGATTTACTGTCAGGGCCCAGGTCTGACAGAATCTGTGCATAAGATCTAGGTGCTGCTGTAGGCCCTCCTTGGTTGGTGACAGAAGCACCAGATCATCGGCAAACAGCAGACATTTGACTTCGGATTCTAGCAGGGGGAGGCCGGATGCTGCAGACTTTTCTAGTGCCCACGCCAATTCGTTGATATATATGTTGAAGAGGGTGGGGCTTAAGCTGCATCCCTGTCTAACCCCACGACCCTGTGTGAAGAAATGTGTGTGTTTTTTGCCAATTTTAACCGCACACTTGTTGTTTGTGTACATGGATTTTATAATGTCGTATGTTTTACCCCCAACACCACTTTCCATCAGTTTGTATAGCAGACCCTCATGCCAGATTGAGTCGAAGGCTTTTTTGAAATCAACAAAGCATGAGAAGACTTTGCCTTTGTTTTGGTTTGTTTGGTTGTCAATTAGGGTGTGCAGGGTGAATACATGGTCTGTTGTACGGTAATTTGGTAAAAAGCCAATTTCACATTTGCTCAGTACATTGTTTTCATTGAGGAAACGTACGAGTCTGCTGTTAATAATGATGCAGAGGATTTTCCCAAGGTTACTGTTGACACATATTCCACGGTAGTTATTGGGGTCAAATTTGTCTCCACTTTTGTGGATTGGAGTGATCAGTCCTTGGTTCCAAATATTGGGGAAGATGCCAGAGCTAAGTATGTTGTTAAAGAGTTTTAGTATAGCCAATTGGAATTTGTTGTCTGTATATTTTATCATTTCATTGAGGATACCATCAACACCACAGGCCTTTTTGGGTTGGAGGGTTTTTATTTTGTCCTGTAACTCATTCAATGTAATTGGAGAATCCAGTGGGTTCTGGTAGTCTTTAATAGATGATTCTAAGATCTGTATTTGATCATGTATATGTTTTTGCTCTTTATTCTTTGTTATAGAGCCAAAAAGATTGGAGAAGTGGTTTACCCATACATCTCCATTTTGGATAGATAATTATTCTTGTTGTTGTTTGTTTAGCTCTCTCTATCTATCTCTCTCTCTCTCTCTCTCTCTCTCTCTCTCTCTCTCTCTCTCTCTCTCTCTCTCTCTATCTATCTGTCTCTCTCTCTCTCTCTCTCTGTCTCTGTCTCTCTATCTATCTTTCCCTCTCTCTATCTGTATCTCTCTCTCTCTGTCTTTCCTTCTCTGTCTGTCTGTATCTCAATTCAATTTCAATTCAATTTAATTCAATTCGTGGGCTTTATTGGCATGGGAAACATGTTTTAACATTGCCAAAGCAAGTGAGGTAGAGGGTCTGTGAGGGTCTGTGTTCTCATGGCTGGACCTTTAGGCTGCGGGTCTGTGTTCTCATAGCTGGACCTTTAGGCAGCGGGTCTGTGTTCTCATGGCTGGACCTTTAGGCTGCGGGTCTGTGTTCTCATGGCTGGACCTTTAGGCTGCGGGTCTGTGTTTGCAGGCTGAGTGCAGCTGAGTGCCGCTCAGCCTGACTGACCCTTGGTAGCTCCTAGCTGTGCTGCGGTGAGCTGGGTTAGGCTAAGGGGATCTAGCAGCGTGCCTTCCAAACTCCTGTGGTTGAGCAAAGGCCTGACTGCCAGGGGGTTCGGGGAGGGTGAGTGGAGGGTTTAGGGACGACTGCAGGCTTTCATTATTTCTTCTATTATTTCATTATTTTTTCCTGCTTTAAGTAAATGAAGCAAAAAAATGTGGTGCTGTTAAAATCCTATGTAATAGTTAAGCTATGTGGCCTGGTCTCTGGGAATCTGGATCCTTCTGTGGTGTGGAGTTTGGGAGTAGATAGGCATTGTTGCAGGGCTGTATGTTAGAGTGTGTGTGCCTGCTGCTGCTGTGTTTTCTAAGTAATGGGATTCATACTGGGAAACACAAGGATGGGACCTTCATTTTTTCACATAGCTTCCCAAGCACAGAAATGATATGCCCATCATATAACATCAACCGATTTCATTAATGGAGCTAAGATACAGTATAATACCCTGCCAGTGACACACAGGGCAGTCAGGAGCTGATTTTCATGCCAACTTCATTGAAAATATAAACTTTATTGTTCTATTATACAATACAAAACAAGCTAAAGCTACATTCACAGTAATAAATATGTTTGTATTTACATAAATGGTAATATTCAGTGCATGACAAACATGACAAACATTAGAGAAAATGAGTACGGAAAAAAGAAGAATGCTCCGTCAGGTTTCTAACAAATTCCGTTTCCTGCCCTCCACAAAAATGTGTAAACTACATTTAAGGAAATAAACAGAATAACAGTTTAACAATAAAACACGACCTGACTTATGACTAATGATAGCATATTTTCTCTCCTTCCATCAATTGGCTTATGTATGACAGGTGCGCAAGTCATTCTTCCCTAAAATTGCGAGTAACTTCAGCATAAACATATATTTCTATATATATTATTTACAATGTTTTGATTCTCTGAGCTGATATACAATGCGTTTCCCTTAGTAGTGACTGTATAGTCAAGTCTAGTTCACAGCTAGATGCAGCACCTATTGAATGGTAAAACCCTCTGTCTGTCCACTGTAAACTTGGAAGGGAAGATAATGGATTATCTTTACACACTTATCAAGTTTTCCACAGCAGGGCAATGTGTTTAGTCTCACAATTTTGCTCTGGTCATTGGCATTTTAGGAACAGGGTTGCCATATTACAGATCTCACTATTTGGCAGGTCACCCCAGTTTCTTGCAGCACCACTATCTATCTCCTACACATACAGTGCCTTGCGAAAGTATTCGGCCCCCTTGAACTTTGCGACCTTTTGCCACATTTCAGGCTTCAAACATAAAGATATAAAACTGTATTTTTTTTGTAGAACGACATTTATTGGATATTTCAAACTTTTTTAACAAATCAAAAACTGAAAAATTGGGCGTGCAAAATTATTCAGCCCCCTTAAGTTAATACTTTGTAGCGCCACCTTTTGCTGCGATTACAGCTGTAAGTCGCTTGGGGTATGTCTCTATCAGTTTTGCACATCGAGAGACTGAAATTTTTTTCCCATTCCTCCTTGCAAAACAGCTCGAGCTCAGTGAGGTTGGATGGAGAGCATTTGTGAACAGCAGTTTTCAGTTCTTTCCACAGATTCTCGATTGGATTCAGGTCTGGACTTTGACTTGGCCATTCTAACACCTGGATATGTTTATTTTTTAACCATTCCATTGTAGATTTTGCTTTATGTTTTGGATCATTGTCTTGTTGGAAGAAAAATCTCCGTCCCCAGTCTCAGGTCTTTTGCAGACTCCATCAGGTTTTCTTCCAGAATGGTCCTGTATTTGGCTCCATCCATCTTCCCATCAATTTTAACCATCTTCCCTGTCCCTGCTGAAGAAAAGCAGGCCCAAACCATGATGCTGCCACCACCATGTTTGACAGTGGGGATGGTGTGTTCAGTGTGATGAGCTGTGTTGCTTTTACACCAAACATAACGTTTTGCATTGTTGCCAAAAAGTTCAATTTTGGTTTCATCTGACCAGAGCACCTTCTTCCACATGTTTGGTGTGTCTCCCAGGTGGCTTGTGGCAAACTTTAAACAACACTTTTTATGGATATCTTTAAGAAATGGCTTTCTTCTTGCCACTCTTCCATAAAGGCCAGATTTGTGCAATATACGACTGATTGTTGTCCTATGGACAGAGTCTCCCACCTCAGCTGTAGATCTCTGCAGTTCATCCAGAGTGATCATGGGCCTCTTGGCTGCATCTCTGATCAGTCTTCTCCTTGTATGAGCTGAAAGTTTAGAGGGACGGCCAGGTCTTGGTAGATTTGCAGTGGTCTGATACTCCTTCCATTTCAATATTATCGGTTGCACAGTGCTCCTTGGGATGTTTAAAGCTTGGGAAATCTTTTTGTATCCAAATCCGGCTTTAAACTTCTTCACAACAGTATCTCGGACCTGCCTGGTGTGTTCCTTGTTCTTCATGATGCTCTCTGCGCTTTTAACGGACCTCTGAGACTATCACAGTGCAGGTGCATTTATACGGAGACTTGATTACACACAGGTGGATTGTATTTATCATCATTAGTCATTTAGGTCAACATTGGATCATTCAGAGATCCTCACTGAACTTCTGGAGAGAGTTTGCTGCACTGAAAGTAAAGGGGCTGAATAATTTTGCACGCCCAATTTTTCAGTTTTTGATTTGTTAAAAAAGTTTGAAATGTCCAATAAATGTCGTTCCACTTCATGATTGTGTCCCACTTGTTGTTGATTCTTCACAAAAAAATACAGTTTTATATCTTTATGTTTGAAGCCTGAAATGTGGCAAAAGGTCGCAAAGTTCAAGGGGGCCGAATACTTTCGCAAGGCACTGTACATCTAGTTATTCTCTCCAATATTCAGTGTATTGATACTACAGTCAAACTATTCATACATATGATTCCCATAGTGAATTCCAGTTTGTTATAAAACTGTAGAATATTTTTGTGTTATCCTTGGATGCGGCTACAGCGTCCAGTCCTTTAACGTCAGTAACCATGGTGCAGTAAATCACCGCGGTAACTCCGGGTTGAGGTGTAGCGGATTCCAGAGCAATCTAAACAAAGAGGGCATGTGTGGTGAGTTAGAGAGGAAATCATAACGGCTTGGTCCACGTCCAGGACCAAAGTACATAGCAATTGGGGGAGAAGACAGCACATCCTGGGAGATGTACTTCACACAATTTTACGTGAGAAAAGTAGAACTGCAGCAAAAGAAAACAAAACAGTGATGTTTAAAATAACCACCCTCTTGTCACAGTTCTTCACCGGTTTATGAGAGCCCATGCTTGTGGTTCTCCCGCCACAGAGACATCTGTCTGACATTGTGTTCAGCAACTCTCCTCCCTCCCCTCTCCTCCTCTGCCATCACATCTCTCTGCCGTGGAAGGGAGAGATGGAGAGGGGACAGAGACACTAGTTGTATCTTGTAAGGTCAGAGTGGGTGAAAGACACAAATCCCAGCATCTCTCTCAGACTAATTTTGGTTGTTTATCTCTAGCCACAAATCTATTTCCTTTGTAACTACTTCCTTTAACTCAATCTGCCTCTGGTCTTGTTACTGGTGTTGGGAAGCCATAGTGAGGATTGGTTTCCATTCCATTCTACATGGTTGGATAGCTACAGCATTGAAATTCCCAGTAAGCACACTAACATATTCTGTTACAGCAGAGCATCAGGAGCAAGCACACATACACAAACCCTCCTTCTACACCCTGTAATCATTGTTGTGCTTTTCTCTTTTCTTTCCTCACAAAACAAAACATTGATTAAGCTCTAGTACTCCCTGTATTCACTTTTCAACCCCCCAATTAACCCTTTAAGGAGTTAGTCCTTCCCTTCTCTACCACACCATTCCTCTATCTACACACCACCTGCCCAAAGAGCCTGTCCGTTTCCATCTCTGAGCCCCTGTCCTGGTTCTCCTGTGATCAGAGGCACTGGTGTGACGTCTGTGTGCTGGTGCAGTTGAGGCAGCTAACATGGCAGCACCAGTGGAACGTACAGTGACACCTCTCAGTGACCTTCTCAGTCTGAGTTTGGAACCCTCTACCACAACACAGCAGCTCACACCCGTCCAGCGCCGGAGACGAGCTGTTACAGGTCCTCCCCGAGGTTCCGTGGGTACCCGTCTTGCCGTGGTAGGTGCAGAAGTTGGGTGACTTCTCAAAGTAGACCAGGTCTCTGGATGACGGGGGTTTGTGGGAGGGGTTCTCGGGTTCGAGATTGCTTGGATCGGCACGGTGAGAGGCGCGGTTGGAACCCTTGTTGGCATAGACGACCCGGGAAGCTCCGTCGAAGCGGTCCTTCAGGAAGTCCCCCACAGCGCGGAAGCTGGGTAGACGCATCCAGCAGGTACGGATGGTGCATGACCCTGACATGCCATGGCACTTACACTCCTGACGCATCTCTGATGACACTGTCTGGAGAGAGAAGGCAGAAAGGATTACAGATGAAGAAATTAAAATGTGGAGACGGTGAGCAAAGAAAAGGTGGAAGAACATCAAGAGCAAATTAAACATGGAGGAAAGGGAAGAGGAAAGAAATCTTGGAAGAACGTGAAGAGAATAAACATGAAAGAAAATGGATGAAGTTCAGAAAAATAGGTTGATAACGGATAATCACTAAAAAGTGAGAGAGTGAACATACAGCATGAAGTGCTATCTGTGAATCAACAATGTCTCCTTCACCATTCTCCCTGCCTCGTTGTTGTGTAGGTTAATGAGGTATCGGAGATCCCTTCCTCTCTCACTGGAGTCCACAAACTCCCGACTGAACATCCGGCCAAAGTCCACGTTGTCGCTGCAGCCGCCCCAGTGCCAGTCAGGGCCCCCAGGCCCCCGGCGACGGTAGTCACAGGTGCATGACTCGATGGCACCCTCAGAGCAGGAGCGGGCCACCGCATGGGTCACTCCTGCACTTGTGATCGCAAACACAAACGCTGTCTCTCGGCAACCTGACACAACAATAGCATAAATTATCTTCAGCGCTATAGAATATGGAGCATTTTTTAATTTTAAATGTCAAAATCTCAAGATATGTTAACATAGACTTTTCCCTTCCCAAATGGCCTACTAGAGAATCCAAGATTCCATGACATTCTGTACCAAAACGGTCCACCTGTTGCCTTAGTGAGGAGGCCCAGAAGGACAACAGACAACTCACCACGGTTGACAATTTTGCCAAATATTGCCGGGCTGTGGGTGGTCGGGCAGTTCCAGCGGCGGTTTCTGAACTGCCACTTGCACTCCTTGATGGCGGTGTGCAGGCCGGCTGAGATGGCGTGGAGGATCCCAGGGTTCTGGCGGATGAGGCGACGCTGGCGACGGTTCAGCTGGCCCAAGCTGGGATCCAGTACCAGCTGGACATTCTTAGAGTTGGTGAGGAGGTTTGCAGAGGAGGCCACGTTCACAATGCCCCTGGTAGAGACGAAGAGAAAAGAGGGTGGAATCAGTTAGTCAGAGAGAGAAGAGAGGGTGGAATCAGTTAGTCAGAGAGAGAGAAGAGAGGGTGGAATCAGTTAGTAAGAGAGAGAGAAGAGAGGGTGGAATCAGTTAGTCAGAGAGAGAGGAGAGAGGGTGGAAGCAGTTAGTCAGAGAGAGAGAAGAGAGGGTGGAATCAGTTAGTCAGAGAGAGAGAAGAGAGGGTGGAATCAGTTAGTCAGAGAGAGAAAAGAGAGGGTGGAAGCAGTTAGTCAGAGAGAGAAGAGAGGGTGGAATCAGTTAGTCAGAGAGAGAGAAGAGAGGGTGGAATCAGTTAGTCAGAGAGAGAGAAGAGAGGGTGGAATCAGTTAGTCAGAGAGAGAAGAGAGGGTGGAATCAGTTAGTCAGAGAGAGAGAAGACAGGGTGGAATCAGTTAGTCAGAGAGAGAGAAGAGAGGGTGGAATCAGTTAGTCAGAGAGAGAGATTGACCTTTAAAAAATGTATTGACCTTTAACAAAAAACAATTTGGCTCAAATATATTTATTAATATAAGATTCTGATCATAATGGGTGATGGAAACATTTAATTGGAATTTGAGTATCAGCCACAAAAGTAATAACAAACAACTTCAATACAGTCTATTTTATCTGATGTGATTATGGCTGCCATTATTGGCCGCAGTATGACTGCCATATTGCATTGCCAGCCTACTATATTTATGGTTTCAGTTACTTAGCCTAATTGTTGTGTCTCCTGCAACCCCTTGGCAATCAGAAAGACACATCATTATTTAACTGACTGACCACACTCTTAGAAAAAAAGTTCTGGATAGAAACAAAAAGGGTTATGTTGCATGCCTCATATATGGCACCCCTAAAGGTTCTATACAGAACCTTTTTGTAGGGTTATTTGATCAGAACCCCAGGGGTTCTTCTTTACTGAACCAAAATTGGTTCCATATAGAAACCTTGGGTTC
Source organism: Oncorhynchus mykiss (assembly GCF_057628025.1). Taxonomy (NCBI): domain Eukaryota; kingdom Metazoa; phylum Chordata; class Actinopteri; order Salmoniformes; family Salmonidae; genus Oncorhynchus; species Oncorhynchus mykiss. The sequence goes on along the minus strand of NC_143030.1, from coordinate 70,737,990 downwards.
AATTTAGGGTTCTGTATGGAACCAAATTAGGTTCTATATAGAACCTTAAGGGGTGCCATATATGAAGCAAGCATAGAACCCTTTTTGGTTCTACCCAGAGTATTGTGTTCTAAGAGTGCACGGGCCAGACAGTATAACGCGGTCGGTCCAGGATTTGGAACGTTATTATCCCATCTTCAGATAAATATTTCTATCCAATTTTCTTCTCTCTCGCTATGTATCTTCTTTCTTTATTTTCTTGTCTTATTGCAGTGATAATGATTGGTTTAGAAGTCAGACCCATGTCAAAAATAAATACAAACTATAGCTTACTCCAGTGACATTGCAAGGCTGCCATATTCCATAACGAATTATATTGCGGTCTGCGTTATCATTTAGATTATTCAGTTAAATATTATTCATGCAGCTGTTCTCTCTTAATGTCTTTGCAGTGACAGAATGCGTAGTATGCCATGGTCTATAAGCCTACTTAAAATTTGATTTATATTTGTCCACTTAAGCTAGTGTAAGGCACACTATTTCACATGTTGGTTTTATAGTTTGTAACAAATGTATGCAGACATTGGCGAGGGAATGTATATTTATCCTATAGTTTATCCTATATAGAGTGGAATGTTGAGCATACTTGGAAAATACGAGCATGACAATATATAGGACCCTGAATAGGACCTGGAATGGAACGGCTCTCTGCCACGAAATAAATCCATATTTAATTTATCCCACATTGGACAGAATTTTTTTGTCTCCCGTTCAAGCCACACTGTCAAAATTACAAGCGACAGAGAGAGGGAGAGGGGAAGGGGGGTAAATTGAATAAACATGGGCTGCAACCGTTCCCAAAAAAACGAAATCGTTATCATATTGAAAAATAATACTTCCTTTATATTAAATGATTTAATGGAGAAAGTAATTCCTTTCGATTGAAAACTGGCTAAATCGAGTTAGTTAACCTACTCGCTCTAAATTGGAAGGTGTTATCCTAAAACCCTCAAATCTTAATGGCTTGTGGTTAGTGCTTGGTTTTCTAGCAGAAATTAACAGAAATGATGAAGCTGGAGCCAACAATAACACATTATTATTTTGAGCATGGAACAGGCCTAACGTTTTAGTGTTGATTCAGTTGACTTGGAAGCAGAGCACTGCATATTCCAGGCAATACACCGCCACACCACGCATGGACTCCTTGAAATGAGCATTGAGCATTAGGAGGCGCATTTAATTGAATGAATCCCTCACAGATTAATTTAACTACTTACCACCACCGGCCGCTGTTGTTGACTGCCCCCGTGCCTGAAAGCGAGGAAACCAGCAGGATGCACGCGGCTTTCATCCCCAGAAGCAGTGCGAGGATCCTCATTATGTCTTCAATTAGAATATGAAAACAGAGCAGGCAAATGTCAAAATTCCGCATCTGAATTCCAAGCACTTTGTATATCTGGTTCTAATTATGATAACAATTCTATTTTGAAGCACAAATAAATCTAGGCCTACTAGATATACATCTGTTTGCCTCCTGCTCCCCAACCATGACCCATAAATAAAACTCATCATAAGAATTGATCATGGAAATAAACCAATTATTTTTTAGAATAAATCATGAGATCTCGTATTACATAAGTCACTCTATTATAAAAGTGATCTATAGGCAACCGGGTTATTCATCTATCTGAAACCCTGTCATTCTCCCATGCAGGGTATCAACGAGCAGGTAATGTATCAACGTGTACTCACCACACCACATTCCAAAGAACGGGACTTTAGAGAGGAAAAAGCAACGAGGAGCCTTTCCTATAATAATGAATCTGGTGAGGAGACAGTCAGACGGAGGAGACAGGTTGCTAAATGAGTCCTTGTCTAGTGCAGCTGAAGTGTCTTTCCAGGCTCGGCTGCAGGATGCTGCGGCTGTTCTCTTCACGTTCTCTGTCTATCTCTGTAGTGATGCTCTGGACAGCAGCAGCACATTGAGCGCGTGGGACAGTCCGGAAGACTTGATCCCCTCCATGAGTGATAGGCAACACATTCTTTAATTATTGAGCGCTACAAGAGGAATCAAAAGGGATTTGCTGCTCTTATGTCCCTTTTTTTCTGCCCTCTTTTCAATAGGATTGGTAGGAGGGATAGTTAATTGCCTTCATAGGGCACAATGAATAAAGAAAACAAAAACGGACAGAAAGGAGGAGAAAGGAAAATAAAAAATAGCCAAGGCAATCCACCAGTGTAAATTACACACATTACTAACGGAATCTCACGGTAATCAAACAATCCAACGATTCTTTAGAAATGATGGCTATTAATGCTTGTAGTATTTTCCCACAGGATCATGCTCTGTCTTCCACATCCAGTCTTCCTGAATTAAGTCAAAACACTGAGATGTGTGTGTCTGTGTGTGGAGATGTGCTGTGGCTGTGAGTGCGCACAGCCTGGTTTTCTCCTCCCATGTATGATGCATGCGCGAGTTTGGTCGGTGTTATACTGTACAGTACAGTTACAGCGGAATATGAGCCATCTAAACAGCACTTTTTACCCGCTGGTTGGATTACTCCCTTAACCGCGTCTCCTCCTTCTTTATCAAACTCTAGTATAGCCTACATTCTCAAGATGTTTTCAGTGGCTTGCCACATTTCTCTGCCTTCTCCATCAGCCGATGTCATACACCGAGTGTACAAAACATGAAGTAAACCTGCTCTTTCCATGACATAGCTTTCACCTGGATTCACCTGGTCAGTCTATGATCCCTTATTGATGTCACTTGTTAAATCCACTTGAATCAGTGTAGATGAAGAGGAGGAGACCGGTTAAAGACGGGTTTTTAAGCCTTGGGACAATTGAGACATGGATTGTGTATGTGTGCCATTCATTATAAATTAATAAGTCCAAAGTTGATTAATCAAGATGATTAATCAATTTGTGAATTTTTCTTAATTAAATGATTTAGAAGGTTTCATAAATGTCACCCAAGAAGAAAAGCTAATTCCCAAAACATCTGGCTTGCAGACCGCCCTCGACGCATGTGGCTTGTAATCATCAGCCACATTGCGGCGTCTCCTCATCTACTACAGACTGGGTGGAATATGAGCAAATATGCCCCATAGGCCCATAGACAGACAGTTAATTGAAATCAGGCTACATGGTGTCCTTATACTGTCCTATCTGTTTCTGTATATGGTTGGAGTTAAGTTTCTTGTTTAGGTATCTAGGATCAGCCACAAGAAATTATGACATTTGATAATTCTCTCCCAGCTAGCACATAACATTCTCAGAACCATATGTTTCTTAGAGAGCTTGGTGAGAGCATGGTTGTCCTGTGGTTATTTTGCATAAGACCTGCCCACAACCTTCTCGGGAATGGTACAAGATAGTCGCTTGTCTTTGGAACATTCTCAGCACAAGGCATTGTACATGACAAAAAACAAAAACATTATTTTGTTCTTAATTCATGACTTTAACAGAACGTTTCCTAAAAGTTCAAACATGGTTACATTTAGTTCGCATTTTGGTAATGTTCTAGGAACGTTCTACAACTGGTTTGATATTGGGAATGTTCTCAAATTGTTCCAAGAACGCTAAAAAACAATGTTCTTCTGTGGGAATTGCAGTTCTTCAACATAACGTTTCCTCATGGTTCTATTTAAAGTTATGTTCTCAAGTTGTTTTTGAGAACTTGAAGGAAACTTTCCATCAAAAGCACAAGAAAAAGTTAATAACGTTCAGAGACAGTTCGAATAATGTTATTTAAAAACATACATTTCATTCTCAGAACGTGAAGAAAACTTTCCATAAAATACACCAAAAACTTTAGTAACATTCATGGAACGTTCTAAGAATTGCATTTCAAAACATCTCAGCATCAACAAAACTCTATCCTCCATCTTGTTAGTGTGTTCAGGTGTGATGGCTGCACCCACTAATTGGCCACACCTGATCTTAATGAGTCCTTGTTCCCTTTGAAATGGGTCCTGTTTGTAACAAGCCCTCACACTCTCACTGCAGAATTAGACATGCATCCACGTTCACCAAAAGTCATATTTCTAAGTGTTTTTGTTGCTCCTGCTGCCCTGTATCATTCCATTTATCCACAGTCAAATTTAGAAGTTAATAGTTAAGTTTAGGCACTCATTCCAAATGGTTAAGGTAAGGGTTAAGGTTTGGGCTCAGGTTAAAACCAATAATTAAAAAACAGTGTCCACGACTGGGATTGAACACGCAATCTTCTGATCCAGAGACGGGATTATGCCCACCCTAGCAAAACCCAAGCCTACTTGATGGTAATAGTGCTCATTGTTTGCATAAGACCTGCCCACAACCTTCTCGGGAATGGTACAAGATAGTCGCTTGTCTTTGGAACATTCTCAGCACAAGGCATTGTACATGACAAAAAACAAAAACATTATTTTGTTCTTAATTCATGACTTTAACAGAACGTTTCCTAAAAGTTCAAACATGGTTACATTTAGTTCGCATTTTGGTAATGTTCTAGGAACGTTCTACAACTGGTTTGATATTGGGAATGTTCTCAAATTGTTCCAAGAACGCTAAAAAACAATGTTCTTCTGTGGGAATTGCAGTTCTTCAACATAACGTTTCCTCATGGTTCTATTTAAAGTTATGTTCTCAAGTTGTTTTTGAGAACTTGAAGGAAACTTTCCATCAAAAGCACAAGAAAAAGTTAATAACGTTCAGAGACAGTTCGAATAATGTTATTTAAAAACATACATTTCATTCTCAGAACGTGAAGAAAACTTTCCATAAAATACACCAAAAACTTTAGTAACATTCATGGAACGTTCTAAGAATTGCATTTCAAAACATCTCAGCATCAACAAAACTCTATCCTCCATCTTGTTAGTGTGTTCAGGTGTGATGGCTGCACCCACTAATTGGCCACACCTGATCTTAATGAGTCCTTGTTCCCTTTGAAATGGGTCCTGTTTGTAACAAGCCCTCACACTCTCACTGCAGAATTAGACATGCATCCACGTTCACCAAAAGTCATATTTCTAAGTGTTTTTGTTGCTCCTGCTGCCCTGTATCATTCCATTTATCCACAGTCAAATTTAGAAGTTAATAGTTAAGTTTAGGCACTCATTCCAAATGGTTAAGGTAAGGGTTAAGGTTTGGGCTCAGGTTAAAACCAATAATTAAAAAACAGTGTCCACGACTGGGATTGAACACGCAATCTTCTGATCCAGAGACGGGATTATGCCCACCCTAGCAAAACCCAAGCCTACTTGATGGTAATAGTGCTCATTGTTGCCCCTAATGGCCGGTGTTTAAGTAATCTCCCAACGTCCTAAGGACATGGATAGATGTCCAATTTCTACATCAATCTTGAACTACCTGGCTTCTGTTTGAATAGTTTTGTATGTGTAATAAAACACGGCATGCTAGCTCCATCCTGGTGGCGCAGGAGACTAATTAGCAAACAGAAGATTTTAGGTTTGAATCTTTTTCTTTCACCTTTATTCAACCAGGTCAGTTGAGAACAGTTTCTCATTTACAACTGCGACCTGGCCAAGATAAAGCAAAGCAGTGCGACACAAACAATCTGAATCTAATGCCGTGTCACACTAAAAGATGCATGTGTTTGCATGATTAATGGCTGAGGAAATGAATTTCCATGTGTCCTATCTGTGCTTGCAGTTCAAAACAGTTAACCCAAAATAAGCTAACAGTGTTATTACATCTAATCAACAACAAAAATGGCATTAGATTCGCAAACAACAGGTGTAGAATAACACTGAAATGCTTACTTACGGGCCTTTCCCAACAATGTAGAGAGAAAGAAAATAGAGAAATAATAGAAAAGTAAAACACGGAATAATACAAGTAAGAACAAATACACAATGAGTAGTGGTAACTGGCTATAGACACAGGGTACCAGTACTGAGTGGATGTGCAGGGGTACGAGGTCATTGACATAGATGGACATCTAACTAGGAATAAAGGGACAGATAATCAACCGTAGCAGCAGTGTATGTGATGAGTCAAAAGTAGCAGTCTTATGGCTTGGGGTTAGAAGCTGTTCAGAGTCTTGTTGGTTCCAGACTTGGTGCATCGGTACCACTTGGCGTGCTGTAGCAGAGAGAACAGTCTATTACTTGGGTGGCTGGAGTCTGACCATTTTTAGGGCCTTCCTCTGACACTGTCTGGTATAGAGGTGCTGGATGGCAGTGAGCTCAGCCCCAGTGATATATATACTGGGCCTATGCATTACCCTCTGTAGCGCCTTGTGTAAAAGTCTTATTGAAACATTCAGTAAAAGTTTTAAGGAAGTTATTTAAAAACTTCCAAATAACCTATACTTTCTGTTCTCATATCATTAATAACCCTCCCACCCCACCCCAGGAAAACGTTCAAGGTACCAGAGTAAAACGTTCTCAGAATCTCCCTGCAATCTAAAAATATACGTTCCCAGAATAGGCAAAAGCTACACTTCTGTTCTCAGAACATTTAAAAAACATTCAGTTTTATCGGTCAGGAAACATATGACTTTGTTCCCACAACCAATGTGAAACCAAAAACACATGTTCCCACAACTTCCAAAGAACCAAACATGCCTAACCTCTCTCTCCCCCTCATGGTTTAAGGACATGATAGCAGGAGGAAGGGTTATTTTGTCGAGAGGATTTAATGAGAGGTATCCTATGTCATTTATACTCCTGCTTCTTAAAGTTGCTGCTCAAACAGGCTTCCCAGGGCGCTCATGCGACACCGAGCAGATTAGAGCCCGCAATCCGGATAAAGCGACGCCCTTTATGCACAAATCAACTTCAAATCACATTTTAAGCCAATTAGATATACATGACAAGCTAGAATGCTAATGCACTTTTCATTGCCGGACTTTAGGAAATAGAAGGAGAAGGAGATTAAGAATTGGTGTCACTATGTGAACCGGCGGCGGTTAAGGGGGGTTTTAACGACATTTTATGAAACTACATCACACAATGTTATGTTATAATATGTAGTTATTTGGAATGGTGAACAAGGATGAAATGGAACTCGATAGTTTATCTGGATGGACCTGTTGATTACATTATAATTGTATTATGCCAAGTAACTGATTATGTGCCTGATATATAAAGCCTATTTTACTTCATTTGAGTCAACCTGAGGGATATCCCATGGGCAGTACATATCAAACACCCTAAACCAGCTGGGTGGAAAACCTTTATCAGAGGCCACAGCATCTCATCTGGTGCGTTTGTCATTTCTTGGGAAGCTATAGTCTCCAAAGGCTAAAAGACAGACAAGAGGATGGGTGTTATTTTGGCACAGACATGTTATAGGCAACTTGCCAAACGTAAAAAGACAGAGAGAAGACATTTTTGGTTTTGTGCGACACTTTCCTCTAGGAAAAATTATGAAGCGTGAAAATATCCGTTTATCAAACAAGTCGAAAACTGATGAAGTTGGACAATAAACAATAACTTATTTGAACTTTAAGTCAATTGAACTCAAACTTTGATGACTTGTTTGCAAATTACATTAAACATAGCCTCTCCCTACTGTATGAAAAGGGTTTTATTTCATTCGCTGAAAAAAAATATCAAACTGTTATGGAATGATGAGGTTGTTTCAAACACAATAATAAAGAACAGACGAGCTGATTGAGGTGGGAGGAAGGGAGAAGGAAGAGGGGTAACAGATGACTGTTTACCCAAGTATCATTGGAGCGCCGCGAAGAGAGCCGTGCGCCTGCCTGCTGCTGCCTCTAGCTCCCTGTCGTACAGTGGAACCAGCAGCAACCAACCAATCCCCTCCCCCCAACACTATAGTCATTTATTTCCTAGACATATCTGGAATGATTTCTCTCTTGGGTTTCATCTGAATACATTTTCGTTTTCTTTCAGTTGTATCCAACAAAATAGTAAACATCCATATCAGTGATGTTACATATAAAAGTGTTTTCTATTATTATATGATAGTACAATGTCTCACTCACAGATGGTGATGCTGGTGAGGAAAATGGTACCTGCGCGAAAAATCTTTGGATATGTTGTGACACTTATTGGCTGTCGGTCAAATTCACATAATGGTTTGTCAACTATTGATGCTTTTCTCAGAAGCTCAATACCTCGAAAACAACCGCCTGTAGCGACATCTCCCCTCCCTTATTTTCTCTCCTCCTCCCCTTCACGTTCGCCCCAAACTATTCTGCTCTCTTTCTTCATTCCTCGTTCTGTTGGAGGCACATCGCTAATCTACTCCACTCTTGTCCAATTTTTCTTTTAATCGATTTTCACACCAGTGTTTTAATGTCACGTCGGGAAAGACGCTTACCAAAATGGAGATATCACATAAATTCAGTTGGGACCTTGTCCTGATTTTGGCAGCGGCACTTACGTCACCTGCAATCACGTAAGTAGCCGGAGAGAGTGATGAGAAGTTGATAAAGTGGAGATGATGTTCAATGAGCATTCCGGGGATGAGAAATAATTCAATCGAAAAGTTAAGTCGGAGGAAGATTTTGTTAAGTTACTGATATTTCCTTGAGGTTGATCTAATATTCTAGTTTAGTTAAATAACTTGTTGGTGCACATGTTACAATGCCTTGATGTCTGCGTTCAACTCTGTCTCACTAACATGCCTATTGCTGCCTGCTGTTACCGCTGACATCCCGATTTTCAAAATGTTTCTTTGTTTGTGACCTGTAATGACACACACACACACACACACACACACACACACACACACACACACACACACACACACACACACACACACACACACACACACACACACACACACACGCACTCACACTAATCAGAACCAACAGTTGGGGGACTGAATGATTAAGGACATGCAAAACAGAGATGGTTTAGTAACAATGCCATCCAGGTTTCTACGGCACATTTTTTTTTTACAATACTGTGCTTCACTGGAACTTGTGTAATTAAAATGTTAATAGTGAATATATGTGAATATATCCCAGAGATAATAATCAACATTCTATTTCCTTGAAAATAGATATTTTCCCAGAATGTAGTGTTAAGCTGTGTCAGCAAATACCTTTCTGTGAATGTTCATTTCATTACATGACACTTTCATTGTTAGACGGAGGGTCGGAGCAGGCACTTCACGGATAGATATTGCTCTAGAGTTGCTGATGACCCTGTACTACCTCCGCTGTATCCTCACCTCAGGGTGCTGTGTAATGACATCCTGGGTCTGAAGGTGGCAGGAGATCCAGTGCTGACCCCTACCTCTGTCTGCCTGCGGCTGGCAGGCCTGAGCAAGCGTCAGATGCGTCTGTGTGTTCGGAGCCCCGACGTGACGGCTTCAGCCCTGCAGGGCATGCAGGTCATAGATAGATATATATATAACACAATCAATTGTTTTATACAATATTTGACCATATTTTATCAGGGTCTGGAATGAAGATTCAATGACCAAGATGGCAATCATTTTAGTCATGTTGCCAAACCGGGTTATCTGTATTGTGTCCCACCTACCACCCATCATATATGCATAGTCACTTTAATCATATCTACATGTACATACCACTTCAATCAGCCTGACTAACCGGTGTCTGTATGTAGCCTCACTACTTTTAAAGCCTCACTACTGTATATAGCCTGTCTTTTTACTGTTGTTTTATTTCTTTACCTACCTATTGTTCACCTAACACCTTTTTTTGCACTATTGGTTAGAGCCTGTAAGTAAGCATTTCACTGTAAGGTCGACTACACCTGTTGTATTCAGCGCACGTGACAAATAAACTTTGATTTGATTTGAAAATGCCAATGTCCATTCTGATGGTGTATTTATTTGTGTGCATCCCAGGTGGCCATCCACGAGTGCCAGCACCAGCTCAGAGATCAACGGTGGAACTGTTCTGCCCTGGAGAGCCTCAACAAGCTGCCCCACCAGAGCGCAATCCTCAACAGGGGTGAGAGAGACACAGGGGCAGAGAAAGATGGAGGGTGGACATGCAGACAGGATATTTTCCATGTGATCTGACCAGAAACAACTCCAGTTCCCTGGTCAGGAAGACTTTTAGGCCCTATAGGTGGGGATAGTGGACAAAAAAAGGATGCTGACATAAAAGCATTTCTTCACATGTTTTCCTTTATAGAATGAAAATAATGAAAGGATATGAAGCTTTCCTGTATCTAGATTATACCCAGTATGATGACATCAGGACTCTGATGTGTCTCTCTCCGCTCTCCCACAGGCTTCAGGGAGACTGCCTTCTCTCTGTCCCTGTTGGCAGCGGGTGTGGCACACTCCGTGGCTTCTGCCTGCAGCTTGGGCAAGCTCCGTGACTGCGGCTGCGAGGCCAAGCGTCGCCTGGACGATGACAAGATCCGTCTCAAACTCACCCAACTGCAGCTGCAGACCCTACAGAGAGGCGGGGCCAGAGCGGGCATGGGAGGGGACGGGGGAGGAGGCCCCCCCGCCCCCCAGGATTTCAGAGATGTGCCAGCCAGCCAGCGTTCTGGTTCTACCCACCCCACCTCCCTCCTCAATCCCCTGCCAGAGGACTTCAGCCCCCAGCAGGAAACCTGGGAGTGGGGGGGCTGTAGCCATGACACCCGCTTCGGTGAGAGATTCTCCAGGGATTGGTTGGACTCCCGGGGGACTCCGAGGGATATCCACGCCCGCATGAGGATCCACAACAACAGGGTGGGCCGACAGGTGAGCAGAGACTCTGACAGATAGGATTCATCTTGTGTATTTTTATCAAGATGATAACTGCAGATAGGATTCAGGCTCTCATTTGGTGAAGGTTTCGCAATGGAATTCATCAAGTTTTCTAACATTTATGGAATTTAATATTTAATTGAATTAATTAGTTATAAACGTTTATTACAGATTCATAAACAATCAATAAAATATTTATAAAACACGTATAAACCATTTTAAAGCTGCAATATGTAACTTTTTAGGTGACCTGACCAAATTCACATAGAAATGGGTGTTATAGAGCTTTTATTTTCATTGAAAGTGAGTCTAAGAATTGTATATCTGTTCTTTGTCTGCTATTTCTATGCTTCCCGTTCTTCAGTTAGATTTTTTCCAGCTTCAAACAGTGTAAAAAACAATGTTTTTTGGTTATGGAAAATATATTTCACAGCAGTTTAGATGGTACAATGCCATTCTTGCTTGTTTTGTCACAGAAACTGAAATTAGGCAAACTATTAGAATTTTAGCAACCAGGAAATGGCGGAGCAATTTCTGCATAGTGTTTCTTTAAATACATTTATAATTGTTAGCCTAGTACATTGCAATCAAACGCCTTCTACACTTCTATGGATAGTGACATGATTGTTTCCCCCTGCACAGCTTGTGACTGACAACATGAAGCGGAGGTGTAAGTGCCACGGCACGTCAGGCAGCTGCCAGTTCAAGACCTGCTGGTACGTGTCTCCTGAGTTCAGGCTGCTTGGTTCTCTGCTGAGGGATAAGTTCCTCACCGCCATCTTCATCAACTCCCAGAACAAGAACAGCGGGGTGTTCAACCCCCGGGTCGCAGCTGGCAATGGAGCCTTGAATGGGGTTAGGAACGGGGCCGGAGTAGGATCCAGATCTGGGTCTGGGGGCGTGGGTAGCCCAAACAATGTGGGTCGGCGGAGGCCGAGTGTGTCACGGGAGCTGGTCTACTTTGAGAAGTCTCCAGACTTCTGTGAGCGGGAGCCGTCCCTGGACTCCTTGGGCACCCAGGGACGGATCTGCAACAAGACCAGCCACAGCATGGACAGCTGCGGGTCCCTGTGCTGCGGGAGAGGGCACAATATCCTGAAGCAGACACGTAGTGAGAGGTGCCACTGCCGCTTCCACTGGTGCTGCTACGTGCTCTGTGAGGAGTGTCGAGTCACTGAGTGGGTCAACGTCTGTAAGTAGACCAGTAGCCTCCTGTACACACAAACCCACACAACTAAACCTTTCATTTGGTATATGGGTAGACGAGGCCCATCCAGGACTCTTACTTACTTAATCATCTTAATGCTTTGGGATGCATGGGGCCACCACAAGAGAGAAAGAGTGCTACTATTTCAATTCAGCACTAGCAGCCATCTTGGTAAGGGTTCCTGGTCAGACCACAGTCTTTGATGTTCTTCTCAACTGTCCTCCATGTTTCTCCTGGACATTTTCAGGACACAGGATGGCAAAATCTAAATCCACCCTTTAACTCTGTCCAATGTACACACATCCACCGAACCAAACCTTTCATTTCAGTGTTTGTGTTTCTCTTTGCGTCAGTTAAGTCTCCCACAGAATCGGTTTATCCCCCGCTTCTTCTTCTCCTCTTTTTTTCCTTCTTTCCGTCATCTGGGATCTATTTTCCCTTTGTTGCCTGTTGTTATTCTCAAAATGCCAAGTCAAAGATTGAGGAAGAGGTGACTCATGTCATTTGTCTTTCTTTCCTCTGCCTGTTTGGATGCAGCCCTTTCAGCCATGATAATCAGAATGCCCTGGACCCCATCTGCTGTTCTGTTCTGCGCTCCCCTGGTCTCTGTTCAGAAACAAAGAACACTCAAACAGCAGTAAGGCATTATTAGTTCAACTAACTAATGCCTAGGCTACTATTACAGTGTACAGTTTTTGTGTATATGAAAAATGTATATTATTTTGGTGTGTGAATTTATTTAGACTCCGTTGCTTGGCATCTGCTGTGTGGCACCAGTTTATGAGAGGAACATATGAGACCCAATGACTGAGTGTTTCTCTGCTCAGGATGGTGAAATTGAGCTGAAGTCGTAATAGTCAACAAAGCCTGAACACAACAGTGGGATGCTGGAAAACAGATAAGTTATGTCACGAGTTCTGATATGGAATGTGGTAATGAACTCCAGAGGACGATTTTACTCATTGAACATTTTGCACCTGCACCTCAATACTAATCGGTTTCAATTCTTTAATTCCGATTCTTCATTGCATGAACCAGGAGGAACTAAGGAAACAGAACTAAAGAGAACCAGGCATGATGGTTCCTCAACGTGTTTCTACCCAACAACGGAATCAGAACCAGAGAGAACCAGGCATGATGGTTCCTCAACGTGTTTCTACTACCAACGGAAACAGAACTAAAGAGAACCAGGCATGATGGTTCTTCAACGTGTTTCTACTACCAACGGAAACAGAACTAAAGAGAACCAGGCATGATGGTTCCTCAACGTGCTTCTACTACCAACGGAAACAGAACTAAAGAGAATCAGGCATGATGGTTCCTCAACGTGTTTCTACTACCAACGGAATCAGAACCAGAGAGAACCAGGCATGATGGTTCCTCAACGTGTTTCTACTACCAACGGAATCAGAACCACAAGTCATCTAGTGGGGACAGTTTTTTTCTGTCTATGGATTTTCTTGGAGAAGGAAACCCATGTCTGGCTCTTGGTTGAGGGATGTTTTCGATCTCTCGCCATACTGAACTACAGGTCATTTAGGGAATACTGCACCTAGAACTGTACCACTCATAACCAGGAAATGACCACACACACTGTATTATTGCTGTTTCTTTTGTTTTGTGATTATGTTTTATTTAGTGAATCAATATAATTATTATGTCACAAATATGCCTCTACTTATTGTTGCCGGACGGAAATTGTCTCATTCCATTGTGAGAACAGCGGTGATTATAGGTCTCTGCATTTCTGATAAGTTTCAATGCTATGAAATGTGTGGGAAGTAGTATATGAGTGCCCACTTTGAGAGAAAGGTAGAGAATTGGCACACATGAATTGAGTATATCAAACCCAGGCAAGGCATGCTCTAGTCCCATGACCTGGATTAGGGAGCTGATGGTGAGGTGGGGTGAGTTGTGGGAGGGTTGGAGGTTTTGGGAACAACCCACTTGGAATAACTGGTTGAATTAACATTGTTTCAACGTAATTTGTCAATATATTGTGACGTGGAATCTATGTGGAAAAAACATTTGATTTGAAAAAAGTTTAAAAAAAACAACATTCTATTAAATAGGCACATTCTCCTCCTCTCCCCTGCAACTCTTCCCCACAACTCTTCCCCAGGTCCTTAGTGTACAAGAGAAAGTAATGTATTATGTTGTCAACTCTTCCCCAGGTCCTTAGTGTACAAGAGAAAGTAGTGCACTATGTTTTCTGCCAATATGCCTGGTAAAATAATGGTTAATAAACGACTCTAAGGTGGGCCCTATAAAATGTGTGCTTTTCCCCCCAAAATGATATTTTATGTTTGCCCAAATTATGTTCTCGCAGTTTTATTTTTTCCTCCTTTTAGATTTTCTGTCTCTTTTTTTTTCACTCTCAAAATTACAATTGTTCATAGAGAAACAACACAGTTGGATGTTCTGAGCCCATGTCAATGCTTAAATCACATCAGAAGACCATTTTCTAGGTCTGGAAGAAAATGAACACTTTTTTAAATGTCATTTTTTTTTGTGTAATTCCCCTTTAATTGCGCACCTGGCCATTTAATTCCACACATCAATGACCACATTGAGGTTACTGTAACTATACATTTCTTCTCATGTAATCATATAAAGCTGCATGTTCACAAGAAAGTAAGTACGCATACTATATACGGGGTCAGTTCCAGTAGCACATTTACAATGTGCAGAGATACTGGAGGGATGAAGGTACATACACTGCTGTTGAAAAGTTTGGGGTCACTTAGAAATGTTCTTGTTTTTGAAAGAAAAGCACATTTTTTGTCCATTAAAATAACATCAAATTGATCAGAAATACAGTGTAGACATTGTTAATGTTGTAAATGTCTATTGTAGCTGAAAACTGTTGTGCTGATTAAAGAAGCAATACAACCGGACTTCTTTAGATGAGTTTTAGTATCTGGAGTATCAGCATTTGAGGGTTCGATTACAGGCTCAAAATGTCCAGAAACAAAGACGTTTCCTCTGAAACTCGTCAGTCTATTCTTGTTCTGAGAAATGAAGGCTATTCCATGTGAGAAATTGCCAAGAAACTGAAGATCTCGTACAACGCTGTGTACTACTCGATTCACAGAATAGCATAATCTGTCTCTAACCAGAATAGAAAGAGGAGTGGAAGCCCCTGTGCACAACTGAGCAAGAGGACAAGTATCTTAGAGTGTCTAGTTTGAGAAACAGATGCCTCACAAGTCCTCAACTGGCAGCTTAATTAAATAGTACCCGCAAAACACCAGTCTCAACATCAACAGTGAAAACTCCGCTGGTCTTCTAGATAGAGTTGCAAAGATAAAGCCATGTCTAAGACTGGCCAATAAAAATAAAAGACTAAGATGGGCAAAAGAACACTGGACAGAGGAACTCTGCCTAGAAGGTCAGCATCCCGGAGTCGCCTCTTCACTTCTGACGTTGAGACTGGTGTTTTGCTGGTACTATTTAATGAAGCTGCCAGTTGAGGACCTGTGAGGTGTCTGACTGACCATCGGGTTCTTGGTCACCTCCCTGACCAAGGACCTTCTCCCCCGATTGCTCAGTTTGGCCAGGCAGCCAGCTTTAGGAAGAGTCTTGGTGGTTCCAAACTTTTCCATTTAAGAATAATGGAGGCCACTGTGTTCTTGGGGACCTTCAATGCTGCAGACATTTTTGGTACCCTTCCCCAGATCTGTGCCTCGACACAATCCTGTCTTGGAGCTCTTTTGACAATTCCTTCGACCTCATGGCTTGGTTTCTGCTCTGACATGCACTGTCAACTGTGGGACCTTATATACGACAGGTGTGTGCCTTTCCAAATCATGTCCAATCAATTTAATTTACCACAGGTGGACTCCAATCAAGTTGTAGAAACATCTCAATGATGACCAATGGAAACAGAATTCACCTGAGCTCAATTTCGATTCTCATAGCAAAGGTTCTGAATACTTATGTAAATAAGGTATTTCAGTTTATATATTTAATACATTTGCAAATATTTCTAAAACCCTGTTTTTGCGGGCAAGACAACAGATTTAAGTACCTTTGAAAGGGGTATGGTAGTAGGTGCCAGGCACAACGGTTTGACTGTGTCAAGAACTGCAATGCTGCTGTGTTTTTCGTGCTCAACAGTTTCTTGTGTGCATCAAGAATGGTCCACCACACAAAGGACACCCAGCCAACGGCAGGCTAGTAGTCGAAAATGGGTCATTGATGAAAGAGGATAAAGGACGCTGACACGAATTGTGCAGATCAACAGGTAGTCAACTGACAATCCAGTACAACATTGGTGCCCAAAGACCCATAAAAGAATGCACAACTCGTTGTACCTTGACATGAATAGGGTATGGCACGCCCGGCGACCTTACATAGTTCCAGTTCTTTCAGAAAAAAACAAGAAACTGCGATTGCAGTGGCCTAAGGAACTAAAACATTGGACACTGGAGAATTGGAAAAATATTACCTGGTCTGATGAATCTTGGTTCCTGCTGTTTCACGCTAATGGGAGGACTAGGGTATGGAGATGAGTACTGTAAATGCATCCGTCATGCCGCATGTCAATATTTCAGGCTGGTGGTGGTGGTGCATCCCTTCATGGCAGCAGTCTATACATCTGCAAATGTATTTTTTCAGCAGGATAATGCCACAAGAATTCAGTTTACTGCAGTGGCCTGCTCAGTCACCACATCTCAATCCAATTGAGCATCTGTGGGATGAGGTGGAACAAGCTATTTGGAGTAGAGATCCACTACCAGCCAATTTGACACAACTGTGGGAAGCATTGGGCCAGTCAACATGGGCCAGCATCCCTGTGGAGACCTTGTAAAGTCCAGGCCCCGACGAATTGAGACTGTTCTGAGGGCAAAAAGGGGGGACAACTCTATATCAGCCAGGTCTTCCTAATGTTTTGTACACTCAGTGTACAATAAACAGAGCAGCAGCAGAGTATATAATGATTGTATGTGAGTGGGTGAGCGGGTGTGTAGAGTCAGTATAAATGTATGTGCGTGTTATGTGTATGTGACCAAATGATGGAGTGAGTGTTTGTGTGTTTGTTGGAGTGTCAGTCAGTGTAAAATGTGTAGTGCCGTGTCAGAGTGCAGCCATTGCAGCCATTCTGTTAGCTATTTAGCAGTCTTATGGTTTGGAGATAGAAGCTGTTCAGGAGCCTGGTGGTGTCAGACTTGATGCACCGGTACTGCTTCCTGTGCGGAAGGAAGCAGAGAGAACGGTCTATGGCTTGTGTGGCTGGAGTCTTTGACAATTTTCACACCGCATGATATAGAGTTCCTGGATGGCAGGATGTACTGGGCTGTCCGCACCACTGTCTGTAGCGCCATGCGATTGTGGGCCATACCAAGCAGTGATGCAGTCAATCAAGATGCTCTCAAGGGTACAGCTGTAGAACTTTTTGAGGATTTGAGGGCCCATGCCAAACCTTTTCAACCTACTGAGGGGGAAGCGTCACTTTCGTGCTTTCTTCACAACTGTGTGTGCGTGTGTGGAACATTTTAAGTTCTTAGTGATTTGGATACCGAGGAACCTGAAGCTCTCGACCTGCTCCACTGCAGCCCCGTCGATGTGGATGGGCTCACCCCCCTATTAGGTATTGTCCATAATTAGCTCCTTGGTCTTACTGTTATTAGATGAAGCACAGTGATATCACATTAATTCATCGGTTGTATAAATAAACAAAATATCTGACATATATTCACATTTGAACATTGCTTTTAAATGGTTGAAAGTGCAGTCATCGACACTTGGGTGACAACTAAACCCTGTGGGAAGGCTACAGGCCTACTCCAAACAGGAGAGAGGTGGTTTGCACTCCAAACAGGAGAGAGGTGGTTTACACTCCAAACAGGAGAAAGGTGGTTTACACTCCAAACAGGAGAGAGGTGGTTTACACTCCAAACAGGATAGAGGTGGTTTACACTCCAAACAGGAGAGAGGTGGTTTGCACTCCAAACAGGAGAGTGGTTTGCACTCCAAACAGGAGAGAGGTGCTTTGCACTCCAAACAGGAGAGTGGTTTGCACTCCAAACAGGAGAGAGATGGTTTACACTCCAAACAGGAGAGAGGTGGTTTGCACTCCAAACAGGAGAGAGGTGGTTTACACTCCAAACAGGATAGAGATGGTTTACACTCCAAACAGGATAGAGGTGGTTTACACTCCAAACAGGAGAGAGGTGGTTTGCACTCCAAACAGGAGAGAGGTGGTTTGCACTCCAAACAGGAGAGTGGTTTGCACTCC